>NW_010539894.1:6148-29539 GCF_000687285.1 Phaethon lepturus
TCTGTCCCAAAAACCAGATAGCCTCAGTAGTATTAAAGCCAGCGGGCAAATCATGGTTATGATCTTAATCTCCTCAACTCCAGTGCTCCTCTCAGACAGCTTCAGTAGATCACAGTTGGTCCCAAACATGGGTTGTCCATCCCACTCTGAAATGTCCAAAAAGTTAAAGCCTGATATTCCTTCATACTGCTGGCTCTGGGCAACTTGTAGCCAAAACTTTTGAATGCAAGGAGCTCACATCGCAGTTACATGCCTCCCTTGCAATGAGCTTTCGCAAGTCCCCAAACTTTCTGGTTTCACAGCCATTTGTACCTTGCTTTACAATTTTTCTCTGCAAGTGCATGATACAAAGGCAAATTAAATAATACTGAAATTAGAAGAATGAGATTCAAAATGTATTTAAGTGGTTTTGAGCCAATTAACTCCTTTTTCTTAGAGAGAATAGGGTCAGGCAATTAGCTGGCTAATTGTTTCTGCAGGATGTTTACAAGCAAAGAAGGTAGTTCTCTGGTTATTGAAACTGTATTTTACTACAGACTCCAAACTGCCAGAAGCATCAGATAGGAAGCAATTTACCAGTGAAGCAATCACCTTAGACCTGCAGTTCCTTTTTCCCCCAGGAAGCCATATCCCATTAAGACCTGTATAAGAGTGAATGGACTCAGATATTAAACTGTATTTATACAGTCCCACGTATGGAATCCTTTTGGGTACATTTTAAAAAATTTCCCACCACTTGCAATTTCCTGTTTCCCTTTGCCTGTGTTTGCATTCTCTAGTAGTTCATTCTCCCACATAGTAAAGGTCATTGTCTCACAATATAGAGATATAGACAGCTGGCTTTAAAGTAATGTACATCTGACTCCCTGCAGCCTGTATCAACAATCTGAATTGTTGAAGGAGTAGCAGTCTTGGAGATTCATTCATGTCCCCCTTGAGAGGGAGGGAAAAAAAGAAGTCTGTTTTTGCCTGGAAAAGATACATTTTTCTGTACCAAATACAAAAAGAACCCCACCACCACCTTTTTGCAATGGTGACAGGTTTCCTTTGCTCTCTCTCTCTCACAAATACACCCATCCCACATGCAGTGTTTGCCTCTGGTGGAGTGTGCAGGTGTAACACTAACAAACTCCTACTCTGCCCTAGTCTGCAAACGTTGGTGCTTTCCCGTCTCCCCAAAAGCCTCCTAGCAAAACTAGTGCCTGCTTGGACATCAGTGAAGACCTTGACACAAAGCTTACTGTCCCACTCTGAAACCAGTAGGAAACATGCCCCTGCAGACCCCAGTGGTGTAAGTTCTCATAAGGGCTTAAAAGCCTAAACACAGAGTAAGAGGAATCTGGTTTTGGAGAGCACCTCTTAGAAAAGGAGAGCCCCACCATGTCAGCACTTTTGGGTGGACTGAGAATGGCTGACGTCTGGGATGGCATTATTCACTGATCTACCAACATTAGACCACACCCCCCTCTACTTTTCCCCTCACATAGACTCCCCATTAAGGGCTTTTGTCCTTCCTCCCTTTAGTCCAGCAGCGGTGCTCAGCCCCTCTGCCCTAGAAAGGCAGATGACCAGCAAGAACAGGTCTTCTCCAGGCCACCATGTACCCTCTGCCTGAGGAGCTCACACCCACTGGCAGGTTTTCTAGGTGGGTCTGCTCAGATGACTGATCCATCAGTAAGCAGGTACCTGTGCACTAAATGATCTCCAAATCCCTCTCAACTAAATTATTCTGTGATCTAGCAGGAAAGCGGGTATTTTAGCCTTACGTTGAACAAGTCTCATCCAAGTACATTCTTGCCATTTTAAGAGACTAAATCAAAACAGACCCATGGCCTCTCTATTTGACTACCTATTGCCTTCTCTTTATACAATAGGCATTCACAAGTTCTTAAAATTGCTCTCTTGCAAAAGCCCGCTTGTCAGAGACCATTTTGTGAAAGTGAGGGGATGTGCAGACTTGTCTTCCTGCATCTGTGTTGGTGAGGAAATTATTATAATGGGAGCAGGGCTTTTCCTCTCACTGGTTACAAACTGCTGTATTTTAAGTATCCAAGTAAGTTGTCTGGTAGCTTTTGGAGTGCCTCCAGACTTCAAACAGGACATGATACGATGTGACCCCTGCATAGTGGCAGTGACTGTATGGTGTTGTCCGACCTATTTCAGTGCTCATATGGCAACACGGTAGAAAAACACCTTATGTTCAGTCTAAGGTGTATGGCTGTCTCCAAAAGAACTGCAAGAGAAGACAACAGCATTTGTGGGAATGAATGGTGCAGTGTAGTCCATGAGAACCCAAAGCTGAGAAGTGTGACCAACTTCTGAAAGACCTTTTCAAAGACCCAGTAACCACCATCCTGTCACCATCAAATCACTGCCTTTCCCTCAGCACTTTGTCAAACCTCAGACAGTTCTTCCATTCAGGAACTGCCTTGCATAAAAAGCTAGCTTGGCAGAGAAATTATTGCCTTGAGACTGTTGAGCAAAGACAACTGTACTTGTTGCAGTTGCAACACCTTGTGCAGTTCCCTGGAGATAGAAGGAAGGACTGATCCTTGTGGAAATCCAAAACAGCTGGCACCACTTTTCTCAGTCAAGATAAGTTCATCTTCAAGCACTGTTTATCCAGACTTTGTTCGCTTTTTAGAACACAAGTGATAGAAATAGAGGGACATGGGGGGTTGATAAATTAGTTGATGTAGTTGCTGTATATTGACTGCTATAAAAAAGTAACATTGAACAGAAGTTAATGAATTAGAAGTGGAACAGAGTAAAAAGGTCTTGAATTCAGATTCCTGCCCTGAACTTAGAGAAGTCCAACTGCTATGTGTTGAGCTTGCAGTCCTTGGAGAGTTTGCTGGGATACCATGGGGATGAATGTTTTGTTCCAAAATACCATGCAGTGGTTTTGTAATAGGGCTTCTCCACCTCAACTTATGATGGCAAACAGTTTGCCTTCTGACAGAAAAAATGTACCCAACAGCCACCTACCTCCTTCCAGTCAAGATTTATTTTTTGCCCCACAGCAAGACACAGCAACAAAGGCAACAAGCTGTCTTTGTGGAATTCATTGAGGAAAACTAGCACATTTGGAGGGGACAGGCTTATGCCTGTAACTTAGACCTTGGCCTCTGAAATCTGAGGCTGTGTTTTCCTTAGGCTCACTTTTTCCCATGAAATGCCTTGAATTTGAACTTCTTGACTGAACTGGGAGGCACCAGTTACTGATCATATTAGTCACAGCTGCATGTTCCCAAGGAGTTACCATGCCAACATCTTGTACCCAGGCCTTTGAAATGCAGCAGTTTGCAGTCAGATCAAGTGTCAAACATCAGTGAAGGGTTTTTATGAAAAAAAATAGTGAAATTGTCATCAGACAAAAGGGAGGTATTAGTGCATTGCCTGCAACAGCAGTGAAATGACCAGCAAATAAGAGAAAGTTGTGCTCATGAGATAGTAGCTCATAACTCATCTCTGAAGTCTTGTTTATGGGGTACAGAGATAGAAAGAATGAGTTCCTAGTGCTGAAAGGGGTATAATGCACTTAAGAGGTTCACAGCCTGTACAGTATCTGCACATGTAGGCCTTTACTACTAGTAAGTAGCTCTTGGAAGTGGTCCCTCCAGCTGCTGGGAGCTGGACTGAGCTGGTACTCTTCCCAGCTGCTTAGAGCACAAGCAGTATCAGGGGAAGGGTTGGGAAGAAAGGAGGGAAGAAGTGGAAGACAATACAGGTTGGTACTCTAACCCAGCCCTTTGGAAGGAGACTAGTCCTTTGGATGCTGTAACATAAAGGTCAAAAGTTTATTGAAAGACAAGGCCATCCAGGAACTCCTGAGTGTTCACTCGTGACAATTCACAAGTGTATCCAAAGATGATCTAGCACAGGATGAGGTGGCAAGTCCAACATAAATGACCTGTTGAACTTAAGGTGTTTCAGAATGCTTTTGTTTTTTTTTTTTTTACTAGTAGAATCAGAGTCTGTGGAAAAAAATCCTTGCTCTGAGGAGTGAAAATTTTTCTTTAAAGCACAAAAGTGTGGTTTTACTTTTCAGCCTGGAGATGCAATCTACCCAAAAGATGAAAATGGAAAAATTATCTACCATAAGACAGACTTATGTGCCACTTGGGAGGTAAGCAAACACAACATCCATCCATATATGCTTTAAAAACACAGATCCTCATTCTCGGTTTTACTTGTGACCTTCATAAACAGAGCTAAAGCATATTAACAGGGCAAGTGGATCAAATTCTACTAGCTCCATAGATAAATATTACTTCTGTCCCTAAGGATGTAGCTTTTTGCCATCTCTTAATTATTTTTATAACAAAATAAAGTGTTAAATATCTGACATCCACATTCCATCTCTCAGAGAGTGCACTCTACATCTGCTAGCTGAGGTACCTGTAGGTTTTTACCAATCTCTCCTCTTTATCAGATCTTTACAGCAGGAGAAAGTTGGACCCCTAAGAAGTGACCGGATCCTCCTCAAAAAAAGGAAGCTTTTAACCTTCAAGAAAAAACAGAATTTGCCCTAAAGTTCACCATAAAAAAAAAAACCAGCAAAAAAACCCAAACCCCTTTCCCTCAGAACAGGTTCACTCACTTCTAAATTTAATTATCAGATGAGAATGCAAGGTTTTTCTGCTAAGAATACTTGGAGGGAAATAGGATTTACCTGAAAGATTGCATCCTAAATTTGTTTGTGATGTACTCTAGTCCTATAGCCAGAGGTCTCCTTAAGCCTACCACCACTTGGCTTCAGGATCTCAGGTGAGGCAGATCCTCACGATCCTGTCTTTCAAAGCCTTGGACACTTTAATTTATGGCCAAAGCGGGTCAGCTCTCTTTCTGCACCAGGCCTGCTGCAAGAGCATTACTGATTCAGCCCAGTTCACACCAGGAGAGAGGACATGGGCTACTTCACTTCAGCTTGCACTGTCCAGAGCTGGACAGTCATGTCCCTGTTCACCTCTACTCAAGGTGCAGCAGATAAAGATGGAGAATGGGTGAAAGTTCAGAGTGGGAGAGAGCCTGGGACAGGCTTGGGCTTTCCCCATCCAGGCTGGGTCTCAGGGGGAACAGGGACTTCCACATCGGCTGTTTATGTTACCCTTGCCTTTGGCTGATGCAGTTCATTCCTCTCCTTCACAGGCTAGTTCCTCAAACACTGGAAGCAACAGCTGTCCGAACACTGTTACGTTTTTATCTTCTGGTGCTTATTGTAAAGGGTGTATTGTAGCAGGTCACACTCTGCAGCTAGTAAGTCAAGAGCAAAATAAGTGGTGGTGAGTGCCTGCAAATAATAGTATCAGTCTAAGTAAAACTGTCTAAACTCAATCCAGATAATTTCACTCTCTCAGTATGGTGCTAGCAAGAAAAATGACTCCAGATGACTACATTTGCTGACTTGTCACAGAGGGATACAAAGCATATGAGGCCAACTAGAGGTCATCAAATGCATGGTGCCTCTTACCCCCTCCCTGCTTTCAGCTCCTGTGAGACAGAAAGGAATAACAAAACTTGCAGGAGAGGCATCCAGCTCCACGGTGGGATCTGCTCTGCCTCAAACACCCACCGAATCATTTGTGTGCAGCATTTGCGGGAGCAAAGGGGAAGACTGTAGGAAAGGACCCTCTTTCCCCTTAACAACCCAGCAGATGAATCTAATGAAGACCAGGGCATGTATTCATATCCAGTATGATAAGGTTTTCATATCCTCATGATAAGGCTTTCTCATCTATTAGGATTTGTCTGAAGTGCAGAATATCTAGAATTCCTCTCTCCCCTCCTTTTTCTAGTTTATACTGTACTGAAGTTTTCTGTGCTGGTTTTGTGATGTACCTTGCCAGGTATTTAGGGGATTTCTCTGGATAGAGACTTCATATGAAAAACTGTTGTACAATCAAAAGGAATAAATTGACTTTTCAGGAACGCAATCTGTTTCGTTCACTGTCCCTTCTCCAGCTTTGAGGCAGTGCTAAAGCAGCATAAAGTAAGCAAAACTCTTTGAAAGCAGATGTCTGACGCTTAAGTATCCATATCTCAGATTAATCTTTCTATTCTCCAGACCCTCACAGGAGGTATAAAACGTTATGGCTTGGTCTGGAAAGCAGGCCTACACGGGAACGGAGTTTAGAATAGGAGGACGGCACCAGCGCCCATGCTAATAGAGCTGTTAGTTCTGCTGCAGCAAAGGTTTTTCTGCAGCGTCAAGAATGGACTATCTTCCATCTATCTCTAAAACTCATGCTCCAAGGAATCAAGCCAACATGTGCGACTCCACCGGTCTTTGCTTTCTTTGCAGGCTATGGAAGCTTGTAAAGATGCAGGCTTGGCAAAGTCTATTGGAGTATCCAATTTCAACCGCAGGCAGCTGGAGATGATCCTGAACAAGCCAGGACTTAAGTATAAACCTGTCAGCAACCAGGTACGACTGCAAGCCGAAGGCAGTGCCTGCCACGGTGCTACTGCCCTGTGTGGAACACAGAGGCAACGTGTGGCCTAAGCCACCATGGGCAGAAAGGCAACATACGCTTTGCCGCAGATTCTGCCCTCCATACTGTCACATTTCCATTTCTAGCTTGAAAATATTACTTGTCCTATTTAGGCTAAAGATAAATATTTGAAGGTGCTGGAACAATTGGTCTCCTCAGTTCCTGCTCCAGGACTATAAAGCTGGTGCTTCTGTGCCAAAGCTCCATAATAAGGTTGAATGCTGAGTTAATTCAGTTCTTAAATCTCTGCCATGTACCTTTCTCCAAGTCCAAAAAATTCCCAAGACAAACCATTCAGAGCTAACCAGTCCTCAATGAAGCCATGTCTGCTTCAGCTGACACCAAAGCAAAACAGCCTTAAGTATCAAGGATCATCAGTCACTCTAAGCTTCCCAAGTTTAAAAGCCAGTAGAAGTAAATCCTAAATTTCCTGTACATGCTCTGTCATGACTTTCCTATAAGACATCAGTAAGAGTTAGAGAAAAACCTAAATTACAGAGGAGACACCATTAAGCAACTGATTTGAGCTGAACAAGCCCATGAAGATGATAGGCATCTCCGAGTTAAATTACAGTAGTAAGACTCAGAGAAGGCAGTAAGTGGCAGTGACCCATCTGAATGCCCAATACCTTTGACTCCGCCATTTGGCAGCTCACTGCATTTCCTAGAAATCACTGGGAAGCTCTTCTGACTCAGCTGGCGCAAACAAATATCCACATTAACAGTATCAGAGAAGTGGCCAGAGACCAGCTGGGACCAGCTTCCCACCCTCAACATGTGGTTTGGAGGGTTAGGATTGACATGGGGCAGGGCAGGGAGGCTAGCCGTAGCTTTCATTTCTGTCTTTGGCCTGCAGGTAAAGGCAGCCTGTGAGAGAAGGACATTCTGGCACTCTTCACTGTTATTAACATGCCTAGTGGGTGCAAAATGCAATTGCTGTTTCTGGTGCACCGCTAAGATTGCACTGAGCATTGCTGCTGCTTCCTGGGGTTGAAGAAAACCAGGCAAAAGATTAAGCCCAGTTTAGGGCAGCTAGCCAGCAAGCATCGATGTGCCAGCTAGCTTCAGATTGCCTGCAAACAGTGGTTGCTCTGTCACCTTGTAGATGTCCCTTTCCCAGAGACTGAAAATGCAGCCAGAAAGTCCCTGCCTGTAAGGGAATGCATTTGCAATGTGGGATGGCAGAGCTTGTAACAAGGTCATAACCACTATGGAGATGTCTCACCTTTTACATATGCCCCGCCTCGCCTTTCTGTCTGGGACAACTTATGCCAACACTTCCCCTAAAAACAAGATCAGATTAGTCATCTTGAATGCAAGAGGCAGAGAAGCAAAGATCTGACCCACATGAGATGGGTTGCCTTCTCAGCCTACTTCTCTAATGAGCTTCCCTCACCTCCACCCCACCCACTCATTTATTGCCAGTTTTCCACTGGGGGCCGATAAAAATCCCCTGCAGCCAAGTTATAATTGCAGATGTCGATCTGCTGTCCACCAAAAAAAACTCCATCACCCAGCAATGTACAATTAACTACAGATTGAGTTTCCCTATCCCTTAACTTACATGTATCCTTTCCTGAAAGCATCACCTGGTCTGTAGCTCTCACAAATATTGGGACACCATCTGCTTCTGTATCTGGCCCTGTTGATTAATCATTCTTTCTATGTTACTCTTGTAGGTCGAATGCCATCCCTACTTCACCCAACCCAAACTCTTAGAATTTTGCAGACAACACGACATTGTTATTGTTGGGTATAGCCCATTGGGAACCTCAAGGGATGAAACATGGTAAGTCCCCATGCTATTTTCCAACAGAAGGTCAATCTCCAGGAAAAGAATAATAGTTCTCCACTGCTAGGTCTCTGTGCAAAATACCTTTGTCCCCATTTTTCAAAGTAGTTTTGAACTTCAGTGTCTAAATATTACTGTTGTGAATGTAAACTTGCAACACTCCTGCTGTAGGCTGTCATCAAAAAATCCCAGGTCACCTTAGGTATCCTCTAACAGAAAGCAAGTGTCTGTAACTGGGAATGTTGAGGCTTAGGTGAGGAAGTAGAAACTAAGCCAGTGTTAGGACATCACACACGGAGATGCCTTCAATGGCCCACCAACCTAAATGCCAAAGCTTCTCTCCCATATTCCACACTACTTGTCAAAAAGGTGCAGTATTCTGTCCACAGACAAGTAGATGACTACGTTTTGACATTAAAGATACAGATTTTTTTTTTTTTTCTTTTTTTACAATTTTCTTCCAGGGTCAACGTGTCCTCTCCTCCTTTACTGAAGGATCCTGTGCTGAATGCCATTGGCAAAAAGTACAACAAGACAGCTGCACAGGTTGCTTTGCGTTTCAGCATCCAGCGAGGGGTGGTGGTCATCCCAAAAAGCTTCAATCCACAACGCATCAGAGAGAATTTCCAGGTAAATTCATACTGCAATGGTGCATGGATGAAACCACTTACATTGGCTTAACCTCTAAGAAGGTGATTTCCTATTTCTTTCTGTAGACATAAGGCTTGATCAATGTCAGTCTTTGCCACATTTGATGCTTTTGTCCCCATCACTTAATGGTACCATGATATGACAATAATAGAGCAAAGTAGAAGGGACATTTTGGTGTCTTTTAACCTTCTGGAGTAGCTACAGTTCCAGCTGGTGGTGTATCCCACAGCACCAGTGAGCAGCACAAGCAAGATGAAGTAATTCGGTAGGTCACCAGTCCAAGGTTGCTGGCTGTAGGTGTTCAGGAATGACTGAGTTGTTCTGCCCAGTCTTCAGGTATGGGGCAGCTTTGTTAGGGAAGGGTTGCTGCATACAGGTGTGCCAGAAAGGCTCATAACCACACCACCAGAAAGCATGTGGCTTGACCACCACACCCAAATAAGATGAAGAATTTGTTCCTGTGTCCTTTGCAGCACTCAGTACCTACACTGCTCCCTGCTTTCCCTGCCAATGTACTACTTTCAAAGGTGGTGACCCAGTACTTGCCAGACTACCTTTCTTTTCCTGCCAAAGAGTGTAAGCGAGTGTGACTGGACTTATTCATGTCCTCCAGACTTTCCTATAAATGCAAACAAGTATGGATTTGTGGGGGAGACAGGGGGGAGGAGGGGGGGGTTGTACTTCTGAAGTCTGGAACATATGAATGTTGATTATGACAAGACATGCTAACTTATTCCTAACTTCTCCTTCCATTAGATCTTTGACTTCTCTCTCACTGAGAAAGAGATGAAAGAAATCGAAGCCTTGAACAAAAACGTTCGTTATGTGGAACTGTTAATGTAAGTCCAGGAGGAATCCTAGATATTCACAGAACATTAAGAATTAAAAAACCCTCTTCTTTTTAATATTAATTTGCATATAAACAACCTTATTTTAAGGTAAGACTTAAATATGAGAGATCTTTAATGCAGCCTGAATATGCTCCTGGACCCATTGCAAAAATAAGGATGCAATTCTTGCTTACAGCTCAGATGTCAAAAGCCCACCTAGTAGAAAGTGACTGTATCTGGCTAATCCATCTCTGCTCCATCTCATTAGATGCTTTCTCCTATATATTGTAATGACAGTCTCAGCCATTCACAAGGTTTGGTTAGCATTGCTCCTGTCTAGTGTAGAGATCGGGGCTTCAAATAGGAGCGCTTCCTTGTCTTTCCCCTCCTTCCCACCTTCACTTCCAATGCTCAGCAAGCCATGTTGCTGCTCAGGTACAATGGCTTATGGATTGTAAACCTAGTGTTTCCAGAGGCAACTTGTCCTAAATTGCTATGTGGAAGGCTGAGAATCAAGAACACTGCTAAATGAAGCCACAGGGCTAATTTAGAGAGAGCTCTGTTCTTTCTTGCTTAACACTTTAGTCAGAACATCAAAATTTGCCTACCCCACTTCCTCATAAAAGTTGGTACATCTTAGTGACTGTAAGTGGTCAGAGACTTTGTTTTGACCCTTCCTCTGATGCTGTCTTCTTCAGCAATCTCCCTCTCCTGCTGTCATGTTGAGTTGTACCTTCTCATACGGAAAGCAGAAAACCATGCAGCTTGTTTGACTGCTAGACCACTTCCTAATTATCTCTTCCGAGAACTAACAAGGCATGATCTCTTGCTGCTTGTGATCTAAAGCTTACCACCAAATGTAGTTTTGCTTCACCTGAAGCTGTACTACCCCAGAAGGCTCAGACTGGCCCAAACATCTCCTTTTGCAGGTAACAATGCTGGTGTTTTGTTGGGGTGTTTGTGGTTTTTTTTTCCTTCAACTCAAGAGCATCTACAGTTTATGACCAAACTTTATGTTTTCCCCTTTTTAGGGCACTCAACGTGTAGCCAAATGCTAGAGATTCGTTTCCATGTATTTCTCTTGTTACCTTGGATTATCTGTGTCTTGCCAAACTGTAGTGTGGGCTAAAAATAATGAAAAGCAGGATAGCAGCATGAATAGCACTCTAAAATGTTGACCATTGCTCAAAAGATGGGGGAAATGTTGCAAAGGAATAAATAAACCACTTACTGTGCTGCATAAATATGATAGGAAATATGAACTAATTTAAATGGGGTTCATCTTTCACATTTAAGCTCAGCCAGGTGCTCTGAAGCTTTAGTTTCTTAAAACTTAAAATAGCCTTCCATCAATTAGCAGCACTTAGGTCCAGAAAGCTTCTCACAAATGGCCTAGCAGATACTTATGTGTGTTTTGGTATTTGAAATTGTTTGGTTTTTCATAGCTCAGTTCGGCTATAACGTCATTTAAACTTTTAGTGATTATATACATGAAACATAACCTTGGTGCAAATGCAAGAGCCTTTTCCAGAAGTAAAGTTAAAGTATAAAAATGCCCACAGGAGAAGAACTTTCTAAGCCACCAATCCAAAACCTAATAAACTAAATGCTTTGCTTTATTAGCCTAAATTTGGTCACAGGAAACCACTGAGGACAAGGAAAACAGGATTCATAGAATGAACATTGCCAGCTCTATTTTTCATAGGAGTTCCATGTTTGGGGAAAATACTTAAATACAGCCTGACCTCAACTGTGAAAATGTCCCCTCAGAAAAGTGGTGTTGCCATGTAAGGAGCAGCTAAACATATCTGCCTACTATGTGTTCTCACACTGAAGTGTCCGGAATTGACACTGCAGCAGAAGAGTTACCAGCCTAAAGAGATTTCTTATTTCATCCAGCAATATTTTTGTGAAAAATTCAAACCATCCTACAGAATGACTTCTGGTTAGTCAACTGTGGGCAAAACCTTAAACTGCTGTGATGCAAATGCCAGCAGGAGGGTTTTCCAGTTATCAGCTACGACGAGTACTATGTGCAAATCTGTTGTTCTGATAGTGTGAGTAAGCCCATAGGATAAAACAGGATATTGCAATCAGTGGAATGAGTTAGCAAGTTCATCATCTGAGAAGAAAATGGAGGTTTTGCAAAAACGAGTGCTTCAGGAAATCTCAGTCTGAAATAGTTTCTTCTCCTCCCTTTGGAGGAGTCTAGAAGTATCATGCTGGGCAAGTTTTACATTAATCTATCTCCCAGTGTCTGTTATGGATATTCTTCTTTACCAGTTATTCCAAGCTGCATTGACTCCTTTGAGTGAATAATTTTCACTCAAAGGACTCAGACCTTCAAACATGTGACGGAAAGTAAAGATTGTAACACTGGCAACTCAGACACTGTCAAATTATACTGAAACCAAACAAGCCAAAGTGTTGTGGCTTGTTTTTTTGAACCAGCTCAATCTGTTAATGTGTAAACACTTCAGCTTGGCTGAATATTAGAATGAAATGTTTTGACACAACCAATTCAAAATGTTTGATGCCTTCCAGTTAGTTAACTTCAATATTGTGAAATGTATCCTTCCCAAGCCGGAACAATTCACAGCTAGGATAAATGTCAGTACTTGTTGTGCCCTGCTGTAAGGCAAGGCAGCTGCCACAGTGCACCTGAGAAAGGTCTTCAGAAACTTTTGATTTTGCTAATGGAAAGAGTTCATCAAGCCAGGGCTTGTGGTTTAGCATCATCTTCTCAAACAAAAAACCCACAACAAAAACCAACTACTTCTCTCTCAAGTCTGCCAATAAAGGCAAACAGTGTTATTTTTTCACCAGCAGTCGGCACTTGGAATTTTCCTCTTGCCTTTTACAATGATCCTGGATCATGCATCTTCCCCGAGCATGCAGTTTTTAAAGTGAAGCCTGAGGCATCTCTACCTTTGGTAATATGCAGCCATAAGCATCCCTTTCTCCCCTGAACTGGGTCACCCCAAAGCTCTTTGTAAATTCTCTGGCATTGGTGCTATTAACCTGGCGGACCATCTACGTCTAGGCTGAGCTAGATGAGGTCAGCCAGACCTCATCTAGATATGGCAACCACTTGGAGAAAGCACCATACCAGACCCAGACCTGTTCGTGCCAGCTCTAAGTGCATAAGCCAAAGTACTACAGTCTGGTGTCTCCACCTCTCCTTCAGGTATAACCCTTATTTCTGAGGATTTTTCCAGACATCTGAACAAAGAAGTTTTCCCCTTCCACAGTACACACATAGTGAAGCCATCCCCCCTTCCCCCTTACTAACCTGAGCTAAATCCACCAACTTAAACAGCAAGAATAGCTGACATCCAAAGTCTTGTTGGTTTCTCCCATCTGTCCTTAAGGTATGCAGTCTGTAGGCCTGAAAAATGGTCCTTCACTATCCTCTCCTAAAAGGCACAGGTTTGCTTCCAACTCTGCAGGGACGATTATTCAGAGCAGACAGCTTCTGCATAAGTAGAAGAGCCTTCCATGTAGACTCTTATATATATATATTGCTGGGCACAGGACAACTGCATCAGTGATGTGATAGCCTGCTTCACCCGAGAAGCTCACTTGTTCAATCTGACCTATCCACAGGTGGCGTGACCATCCAGAGTATCCCTTCAGCGATGAATACTGAAAACCAGATGTGTCCAAGCACATTCCTAACAGTGCCATTAGGCTTCGCTGAAAGAGACACAATGTTTGGTGCTTTGACTTCATGGGAGACTGTTGAAATCAGCATTAAAAACATGACATTTACTTCCTCTTGTCAGTCTTTTATTGCTACTGAAGAGCAAATCTATTTAGCCTATTGAATCTCTGGTTTTGGCTTAGGAGGCTTTAACAGTAAGCACTGAAGCTTCAAAACTGACAGCTGATAAAACTCAAGATTTCTCTTGAAAACAGGCTCACTGGTTCAAGCCAAATCATTTCACTCAATGGCACATTCTTCACTGAATTTGAAACATGAAGTTCTGCTTTAGTAGATGTGAATCAATATCATTTTGTTTCACAGCTCAAGCAAGAGAAAGTTAGGAGTGGGGAACTAATTGGATTTGAGATATATGTATGTACACATATATACTGATATATAGATATGTTCACTGCTTCATGCAGTGAAGCCTTTTTCACTTTGACCAGTGTATTCTTTAGCTGCATACATGAGCTACGTTCTGTAGGTACACCCCAGCCAGTACCACATGCAACTAGTTCAAGCCTTAAAGCATCATAAGCATGTTCATATGCGCCCTTCCCACCTCAGTGAAACACAGGAGAGAGTATGACTCTATTGCATCTGTATTTGAGCTGCTCTATGAGGATGATACTGCATAGCATTGCATATGCAACCTGGAGCCATCCTGGAGCTAGGACTGGCAAGAGCCTCACCTCATGAGGTTAAAAATCCCTTGAACTTCCTTCCTGCTCACTAACTGATACTCACCCAAAAAAACTTCTGTTCATTTCAAAATTCTTAGTCTTTTTTATAAATTCCTGACCAAGACAATACTGAATTAGGAAGCTAAATTTTAAAGGAGGAGAAAGATCTATTTTGTTAAATACCACTTTCTACTGTGCTTTGAGACTGCAGAACACTGGCAGGTCCAAAAAAAGGTAGGAATCGGGCAAAAGCAGCCAGGCTGAATCCTGAACATTTCATTCAATCTGCCCTCAGCTCTGAAACATGGGGGCAAAAGCACAGACACCAGAGTAAGGAAGACTTAACTCCTTCATCATGAATTTCTTTTTCAGACCACTTGTTTGCCCAATGAGTTTTGCAGCCTATAATTGCATCAACCTATATCCACATCTGCAGAAGGCTACTTTCGCTCCCTCCTGTGCCCCAGCACTCCAGTTTCCTGACACAGAAGGGGCACACTAGACAGGTATTGGAGAAGAAACTAAACTAGACAGAGAGAGTATTTAATCTACTAAAACATATGTACTGCTATTGGAAAATGGGTCATACATAATCTTCAGTCTATAGCATCTGCTTTTATTTATTGCCATTGCTATTTATTATCCCTGGAGTGACTGGAACAGGAAAACACCAGAGTCTATTGTTCATAGAGACACTTCTGTTGGGTCAGGGTGTGCTCCTCAGAGCTAAGAGAAAGAGGTACAGGGGTGACCATTTCACAGGAGGAGCAGGCAAGGCTCCCAAATGGGTCTAGTGCCAATGCATCCCTGGATGAGCTCAGTGGGCACCACTAAAAAAGTCAGGCCCCCTCACCAGGGGTGGCCTTCATACGGCTTTATAAATGTATTTATAAATGCTATGTCAGAGGAGCATTCTGCTTGCTGGAGGTTACCATGGGCTATTCCCATTTTATTCTGTTACCCACTTAGACTAGAGGGAGAAATAAAGGTGGGGAAGGTATAGCCGAGGAGGAAGACAACACATTAGAAATCTGCTGGTGCGGAATTAAGGACAATCCCAAGGTCAGGTGGACCCCTGCTCCCAGGGGTGGTCAGAACTACTATCACAGACCTGCTTTGCCCCGTTGCAAAGAGATGAGATCCTGGCCATAAACCTGAACAAAATCCAAGTTTAAATTCAAGTGCCAGAGAGAAGCACAGTTACCACCATGCCCAACGTGTTATTCCAGTTACTTCATACGTACAAGCCTTAAATAGAGCTGTCGGAGCTCAACTGATTAGCAGTAGCACTGTACAAATTTTTCTGCTGTAACTTGACCAGGTGGAAGTGTCCAGCCATGGCCAATGTTCAGGCTAGGTTTGGCAAAGCTCTTGTTTTCTACACTGCAAATGTCAACTAATACTCAGCTTAAATGCTTACACCAGCCCCTCCACAGCTATCTGCTCTTTCCAGACATCCCCCCCCCGAGGTTAGGTAGCGCCTGAAGTTCTAATAAATCAGGTGACCTTGTATGTGTGAGTAAGGAAGACGAGAAGACGATATGCTGAAGCCTTTCTAACAGGAAATACCCCATAATCAAGTCTTCAATCTGTACTGAGTTAACAGGCAGGACAGATTGTGAGAGTTCCTGCAGCCCAAGTCATGCCAGCAAATCCCTTTTTTTTCCCCTGCCTCCAATTTTAATAGAATCCTCCTCCTCTGCATTGCCTCATTTGAATCTGATGAAAAAAGATTCAGCCTCTTCCCAGGGGCAAATGCTCCCATACTTGTTTCTGTCAGTTATGAAACTGCCACTGACGTCTAGCCTAGTTTTTCCCCGGCTTTGCTCAGTTTCAGACCATTGCTCCCCATTGTTCTCCATCTTGCCCTACAAAGAAAAGGTTTAGAGGAGGGAAAATAAACATGCCTGCAGATGGGCGCTTGGGAAATGCATTCCACCAGCAACTGCACAGAGACAGAAACAACCCAAACCCTGGCCCCTTGTGCAATCTGCTCACATCTAGCAAATTTCAGAGGCTGGTTGAACTCACTGCCTGGTGTGAAACATGTCACTTGGAAGAGCCACATGCAGCACTGCTCCAGCTGGAAGGGTCAGGCACGGACAGAGGGGCTCCAGCACCTCCCGCTCTGATAGCAATCACACATGACAGGAACAGACCCAAGTGTGTACCAGGAAAACTTACTCCCTTTCACGTAAGTAACCCAAGTAGTTTGTGAGTCTTCCTGTATCTGCAAAGTGAAATGAAATCCAGACCAAAGAAGTTTGCTTCAACTACGCACAAGTAACTCTACGGCAAAGAGGAGAACAAGTGATGTGCCGGTTTAGATTCTTTTGGCAGCCCAAGAGCTCTGCCCAGCAGAAAACCAGGTGATATGCTCCCATCCACAGCAGCAAAGCAGTCGCCACAGCTGTACGTTAGAGCATGGGCTTACCTGGCTGTTGGAGGAGGAGGCACTCCCTGTTGCTACACAATCTCAGGGCAGAGCACAAGGGCCCTTCCTTGGGCACGTGCAGGCTCACCTTTAATGGTGAGGCAACAAGGAAGCACTGCCAAGCAGCTATCACACACCACGTTGATGTTAACCCAACCCTGCACTACACGGTTAGCTGAATTTGTTTCCCCAGCGGGAGGCAGAACTTCATCTTCCCCAAGACTGAGTATCTGGACTAGGACTGTGTCGGAAGGGATATGCATCCCATTTTTCCTGATGCTGTGCAGGTGCCCACAAGAGGAATAGGGAGAGTAGTAAGAGGCAAAGGGGGACGAGCCCCGTGTACATTTTACAGCCTTACATTAAAGAATGCCCTTTGGATTTCTATCGCACATTTTTGTACCACAAAGCTATCAAGAGGTTTTACAAGGGCGTATGGTGTGGCCTGTGGAGGAAGGGGTGAGTGGCTATATCAAGCCATCAGCTGGAATTAGGACACAGTTTTGGGTAAACGGAACTGGACACAGGGGAAGGGATGTCAGTACCCCCATAGTTTTCATCCCTTGCTGCCATTAAGGCCTAGGTGCCACAGAGCTGGGTGCTCTGCAGTAAAAATGAGATCTCTTCTCCTGGCCAAAATGTAATTGATAACCAAGGACAGAAAGTAGGAGAGTAGGAGAGGATCGGAAGACACAAAAGACAAAGCCTTTGGCTATACACAGCAGAGTCCTCACCTGATGAGGCTTCCTCACTTGATTCCTTTCTTTAATTCAACAAAGACCAAAAGCTGCTCACCTCCACACTGGCAGGATATGTAACTGTTACCATATCCTTGGGACATGCAAAGGAATTCAACAGCAGAGAGGCTGCTATTTTCCTTAGCTAATTAAGATCACCTCATAACCAGAATCAGAGTTGATCGTTCAATTTAGTTTGTGGATCATTTAAGTGTGGAACCAAAGCCAGTGTTGTAGGGACTCCAAGAGACAATCACATGCCTGGGATATGCAAGACATCTCTCCGATCTCTGCAGCAAGCAGAGAGGACAGATTCAGATCCTTCATGTACAGTAAGCCCGATTTGTAGATTTAATGTGAGCTGCCACCTTCCTCACTGTGAGTAGCACCAAAGTCCCGTTGTTGCCGTTCACCAAATTGAAACACTTTGAAATAAATGTTTGGTATTTACAAGACAATTCCTTCATTTTCTGGGGGAGATGAAAGAAGTGAGCTGCTGTTTCCAGACATTTTGCCCAGCTCTTAACAGGACACAATTCACACATCTAGAGGAAAGCACTGAGGTGGAGAAGAAAGTCCGTAAGAGAGTGACATGTTAGAATGAGATTCGACATGCTTTTTTCACTTGTGACCTAAACTGCAAACACATTTGCCTTTGGGGGTGGGATAATCAGCACGCAGTTGGGTACTAGTGCAGTTTTTATACTAATTGATTCTCAGCAGTGCCATATTCCAGCTCTTTACAACAAACTACTACCCTGGAGCAAAAACCCTAGCTTATAATAAAGGGCTTTGAGAGTGCGAAAACAAAAAAGTTAATTTTAATTTTTCAATGCCAGACAGACTCCTTGGGGAACCTTAACTCAACATGCATGAGCAATACTCACAACAGGACAACACATCACAAATAAAATGCAAAGCAGAACCAAATGGAAAAAGAGGAGGGAGAGAAGGAGCTGGAAAGACAGATGATGCATATGTGTGTAAACACATACACATGCACACAGAGGGGCACCACCTGATGAAGCTGCTTGGTTTTTGCTCTGTAGATTGAAGACCTACGTGGATGGAGGCCTCAGATCAGTCCAAGGCCATTGAACACAGCAAAGGCAAGAATCCTGCACCGGGACAAATGTGCACTCAATTACAAGTTAAATGAGAGCTTATTATGACCTAGAACACATCTCGGAGTAACCTCATGCATAACAAGGAAAAGGCCGTGCAAGCACAGGGTGCTGAGGACATTGGGTAGGCTCTTGCTAACATTTCAGCACATACAAATCAGGAGTGACTCTACCAACTCAAGGTTTATGCTGGTAGAGATGCACAAAACAGAGGCTCCATGCCCTCAGTGCAAGGAAACTCATCCTCAGTTTTCTGTTCCCCCAATCAGCCTGATCAATGTTGTTCTCCCAGGTCAGGGCAGACTCTGGGGAAAGCTTGCAGAGAGTATTTTGTCTCCAATTTCTCAGGAAAACTGCTTTGCTCTTCACACCACCATGTCTCACCTTCCACTTACAGGGCAAAACCCAGAGCATCTCACATGTGAAATAGGGAGGTTTCCCAGCAAGGTGACCCCACCAGCCCACATGTTCAGTATTGATGTCCCCAGGCAGTCCAGAATAGCCCAAACCAGCTGTTTGGTAACATACTTTGCACAGTTCCTCCCTGTTTTTCCATAGTGGTGGGACTGAAGTCCTGCATTGCTCTTCTATAGGATGAGATTGCCTTTACATGTCATTGACTACATTGATCCGTACTTGAAGAATTTCAAAGAGGAGTCTCCAACATTTGAGAAGGTTCTTTTAAGTCATGGATCAGAAATCCAAACCCTCATTCAACAAGCCAGTGCTATCTCCCTGGCCCCCTGTGAGGTACAGTACTCCTGATATGTAGTAGGAGAAACAAAGCAGAAAAGTAAGAGGTAACATATTAGAAAGCCCCATATGATTTAGGAATTATACTAAATTTTATTCTAGGCATGGCATTTAGAGCACACCAGCAGTCATGAATTCTCTTGGGCGTCTATAACTCTCCCAGGACCGAGGTCACCAAGTTACTTGGTTCATGCCCCTGTGTTCACAGAATTGGTCTGTTGGGTGTACAAGAGTTTGAGGCAATAGAAGTGCTCTCAGAGAGCACGGATGGAGGGAGGGGGGCATTATAGCTGCCTTCCCTCAACAGTTAGAGCACTGAGAAGTGATGCAGCAAGTCAGGTTCAAATCTTTATGGGATTTAAACCTACATGTCTCACCTTATCCAGTTACCACGCTGTACAGCCTTCTAGAAGGGATCTGGCTCTATCTACCCCACTGAACTTCTCAAGTTTACATGAAAAATTCCTCAGGGTGAAAGGGGGAAGGACTTGGTAGTCGAGAAACATAATGTACTTTCTTGGGAAGGAGAGAACTTGCAGTCCAGCCCTCACTCAGGACACTGCTGACTGGAAAACACTCCCACAGAACAAGGATCAAAACTTCCCCCCTCTTGTACTATGTCTCATTCCTATGCTATGCAAGTTGCTCTCTCTGCTGTTTCTTTTGGACACAACACCAGTTATATTATCAGAGAGGATTCTCTGTGTTGAAAAGGATGATGTAAATACCCCTTCCATCACAATATGTGTAAACGTGAATTTCACTGCAATAAATTAGGGCTTATTACTACAGTGAGAGCAAACCCTATGGCATCACTTAACCAAACACAGGCTGCACAGAGATACTACAGATCCAACTGAATTAAGACATTGATTTGCACCTCTCTCTCACCCAATTGCTCCAGCACTTCAGACATTAGTGATTGACCTTGTGTGATTATTTTTGCCTCCTCCTAACCTTATTTCTTTGACCCTTTTTGCAGCTAAACACATCCATACAGGTTCTCTGCTCTCCCCCAGGTTTCATTTCGCCACATAGCTGAGCAACTGATTCAATCAAACTTGAGTCCTGAGTGAGGGTCCCCCTCACACACTGCCATTCCCTGCAAAGATCACTTGGACACTTGTCTCCGTTCTTCTGGTTTCCTCCCATCCACCGAGGAAAGAGACCTTGACACAGCCCACCTCCAGGGAAAGGTCACTCACCTAAGCAATGGTAAAACTCAGCATTTAAAAAGAACATTGTGTGTGAAGTAAGTCTTTCCTGTGGCATTTATGATGGAAATGTGGCTATGCTGTGCTAGACCATGAGAATTACAGAACAAAACTAATGAGGAGAGAGAAAGGACAAGCAAACACTGTTGTACGCCTTTCAGTAATTTTGATGCTGTGAAGGGTTATGAACTTTGCATGGAATAAAGGCTTAATGTGCCCCACAGAACACAGCCTCCGCCAGAGTCAAGACTGGCAAAAGGGTAAAAATGGTGTTGGGGAAGCCAAGGAGGCCAGCTGACAGGTAATGAAGACTGGCCTGTTCAGAGTGGTACAGAGAAAAGCAATATTCGCCTACTGCAAATCATGTAATAAGGGAGACGCATTAACCTCTATGTTTACAGCCTGTATCACAGTATAGGGATGAGGAAATACTCAAACAAATCAAAGAGCATAAGACTGGTCAAGATACGAGCTTTTAACTATGCAAGGCCACTCTCTGGAACTCATGGCTACAGCCATTCAAAGGCCAAACAAGGGCGTTGGGATTTGAGTCTAACGGCTCGTGTAACGGCCGGTGCGCGATACCCGCGCGTCAGACACTGGCTGGGCGGGAACGCGGTGGGAAGAGGAGAACTTTCCCACCTCGCCCCGCATGCGGCGCATGGGATTGTGTGACCGAGGGCTCAGAAGGGATTTCTCTGGTGCCAGGATCACACGCTGCCCAGGGCTTACTACTTCCAAGTAGCATTCAATAAAAACACTCTTCTTTAAAAAAGTTAACTCTGGTGCTCCAAGAGGAAGGCCAGAAAATTGAGCTATTTGGGGCTTTTCAGCCAGGAGACCAAGGGTGTTGGCGACTGCGGGCTCCCGCAGGCACGCACACACGTGGGCTGGGAATCCTGCCCTCCGCGGCACCCCGCTGCAGCTTCCATGGGGAGGTGCTGGGATGAGGCATATCAGCTTCCACAGGCGCCCAGAGCTCCTCGCCCGCTACAGCCACACATACAGCACTTCGCTGGTGCCAAGGAATCACAGGCTGAGAGCGGCACAACAGCCTAAACCCAACACTTGCACCACAGGCACACCCCAGAGACGTGCCCTGGGAGGCTGCAACAGCTCAAACAAAGAACTTCGCATTAGCTTAGCACCAGGGTGATGTTAGCCCCAGCTTAACTGGTTAGCCCACAGTAGATCGTTTCACACCCACTTTGCCTTGTAGCGCGACACTTTCTGTTCACAGCAAGGTTTCTCATCGGTTTCACAGGCCTGAAGCAAAACCAAGAAGCACTCTTCCAGCTACGCTCACCCAGTCTTTTTCCCATTCCTCAGAAATCACTGCAGCATCCCACCTTGCATCCCACCATGCTCTGATCAGGGAGGAGGCAGGCTCCCGCCTCCCCAGCGGGAGCTCAGCAGCCCAGGCTACCAGCGCAGGCTTACTTCACCTGACACTTCCTTCCTTCTCCTTTCCTCTCCCCTGCAAGCCCAAATGCCTTACCCAAGGGAAGGAAAGGGTGCAGTAAAACCACCAGTCAACCTTAGCAGCTCGACTGGGAACCAGGGAAAGAAACAGGCCACCCCACCCCTCACACCTGAGGGATTCAGAAGCCGTGGTGGGTTTATGTGCTGCTAATTTAAGAAGTCACAGGTGCAGCTAATCTCAGTTACCCCACCCTGAGAGGGGGAAGAGGTAGGAAAAAAGCCCCTGAGCAAGTCTCTGTGCTTTATTCTTGGTGTTGGCTAGGGCTCAGGCTGTGAGGTAAACCACTGAACTCAGGAAAATAACGGTCTGTGTATGGCTTTTAACTTATTTTTTCTTTCCCCTACATATGAAATTTATCTCTACTGTTTCTGGGTCATCAGTCTGCAGATCTGCCTTAGTCATCCAGCTAGGGTGTTCACAGAAGAATAAATAAATGAATCACGCTCTTTGCAGGCATCGCTGTGAAATAACTGTCCCCCCCTTGACTTTCCTCTATTTCCCAAGTCGAGGAAGACAAAGCTGTAGTGAGCGGGCTTTGGTTATCGACTGTCTCACCGGGCAGCTCTGCAGGAAAGCAGCCCATGGACACCTCTGCTGCTGCCGGCATACGGGGCAGCTCGTGCTCGCGGGCTGCCTCAGCCCCATTGCTTGGTCGGGAGCCTGGACGTGCCCCCACAGCACCAGGAGACAGTGGGTGAATCCATGCCTGTAAGGGTAGCACAGTATAGGCACGCCTCAGGCACATCCCCTGCTTCTGGGCCTGGAATGGCTTTGTATTTGCAATTTCCTTAGATCCTGAAAATTAAAGCACACAGGTAAGAAAAGGCAAAAAGAGAAGCTTGAGATAAACAACATCTAACACTCCAAATTCCTTCTATGTGTGGGTCCAAGGGGCTTGGATCCATGCTCTGCACTGGGCCATTCAGATACAATTTTGGGAGTCATCCTACCCAACAGGGAGAGAAGAAGGAGAACTGTTACAATCTGGCTTGATTTGGGTGAGAGCCTTGGATGGTGCAGTGTCAACCACTGAGGCATCAACTTTTGGTCCCACAATGTTTGTGACTCTAAGGTTGCATCTGGGGCTCTGGTGGGCAGCAGGACCTCAGAGAGCCTGCAAGGGGCACAGGTGTGTCGGTAGAAAGTTCAGAGAAGAGATGTAAGACTCAGTCTACTTCCAGAGCAAATGAAACACTCATGTTTTTGTTGTAGGAAAGCTCCCTTTTCCAATTTACCTCTCTTCTGGTGAAAAACATGAAGATTTTCCTTCTGAAAATCCAGAGGATAAGTATTTGGCCTTTCAGAAACTCAGTGAGAGGAACAAAAGGAATTTCCCCCACCCTTAAACCAACATGGTTCTCCAGTGAATAAGCAGAGCCTTCAGCAAGGCCATAGAAGACCTTGGTTTTCATCTCTTTTTGACACCAAAGCATTTGCTCCACTTGACATTTTTAAGGGAAGTGTCCTAGCACAAGTTTTCAGGAGATCTG
>NW_010539894.1:29570-36768 GCF_000687285.1 Phaethon lepturus
TCAGGTTATGTGGCGAGTTTAGACAAATCACAGCAATCTCTGCCGGAGAACTCTTGCAGCCTTCTGAGAAATCGAGCTCAGCGCTCCAGTTCATCGGGAGGGTTAAGGTTTGCTTGTCTTTAACTGCCTACTGTTTGTAGCAGGAAATCCGAAGAGCACTCACAGAATCCTCTTGCTTATTTGTAACTACTCTGATGCATTATGATGGGACTTGCCACCCATCTGGGGAACACTATACGTTGGTCTAACTTCCCAAAGAGTGCGTTCCTGTGAAGATCAGCCTCCCCTCCAAGCTGCCCCTTGTTGAAAGCTCTTGACAGAGCGCTATGCATAAGAGATTTATGTGCAAAGTGACCTCATTTTTTTTTCCTTTCCCTTCACTGATTTTTTTTCTGTTTCTATACCTTAAGTGATCATTTATTAAAAATCGTATTTTGGTAGTTACTGAGTGTGATGTTCAGCGTGAACCTTCTGTGAATAAATTAGTTCAGATTATTTCTCTGAACAAGCTCTGAGATGAGCCGTTTTTCAGGACTTGCCCACAGTTGTTTTCTGCATTTCTAGCAATTCATGGAATAAAATTACTTGGCCTTCTGTATTTTAATAAAACTTTCTTCTTCCAAACAAGATGTAGAGGGTTTTTTTATGTTATTGCAGCTCTACAGAAGAATTTTTTCCTCCAATGGAAAACTGCTCCTCTGGAAATATTTCAGCTTTCATAACACATGTATAATAAAGTTATAAAATTTTGTTTCACAAATTGTTTCACAATGTATGTGCTTATACTTAGATTTACAATTCTGTTTATCATTTTATTTATCCACATTTCTCTTCTGTCAGTTTGCATAGTCTTTTAAAATAAGGAAGCATTATATTGGCACAGTGTAGAGAGCAGTGCATTCACCTGGCGCCTTGATACTTAGTACTGTCTCGGTTCCCCATCAAGCAGAGTCCCAGAATTGTAATTAATACTCAGAATAATTCTAGCAAGTTAAAAAAAAGAGTAACTGGAAGTCCATGAATCCTTATGTATAACAATACATATATATATACACATAAAAATAGTAGCTTAAATTAAGCAGTCATCTGTCTGTTCAAGTGAACAAGTAGAACGAAAGACAACTAACCATAACAGATCCAGTCTTATTTATTAGCTCCTCTTCCTGTTCCCAGCTATACACACAAATGAATCTCTGACTTTACCAGAGTGATTAATTTTACCAGTGTCAGCAGAGCAAAACACTGTAATGCTCCTGCCAGGCTCTCAGGGCTGCAGCCGACGTCAGTGCCCTGCCTGCACCGACCTCCACCGTGGCGTGGAGGTCTGCGTCCTCTTGAAGCCACTTCTGTGTCATTGGCACTCAAGGGTCCTTGTGCGTCGACCTTATGCCTGATAGCAAGCAGGGACTCCTGCATCAGACACGGCGGAGACTTTCCAGCTGTATGAGAATTGCTAATCAGTGCAAGCTTTTGGAGAATCTGTGTGTGGATAGTGGGATAGGTTTGAGCATGGGTGGAACAGATGTGCCCCCGGACTAGTTTTGGGGTGGTTAGAAAGGTGAGGTGTGAAGTCATGACCCAGCTAAACTCTTTGAAAGCCATAGTTTCAGGAGATGCCTAGGCGCCTTGTAATTTCTGAGCGTTTCTTGTGCCTGTGGATGAGATCTTAGGTAGATGATGTTCCAGCTGCTATTTTTTCCCCCCAGTCAGAGGTTTTGTACAGCAGTCAGGGGACATTATTTTGGAGGAAATGGTTGAAAATTGTTTCAGAAATTATTTCTGTAGATAAATCATGGTAGGAAAGGAGAAACATCTAACAAATGTTTTGTGATTTACAGAAAAAATATGGAAAAGAATCTGGACAGGACCACAGAAGGCCATCCAACTCCAGTATGAAGAAACCATACCATTTTGACAGATAGTCTTAAAGACTTTCCTGAATGGGATCCTCACTTCCCCCAGCAATCTGTAGCAGGGCTGAATTGTCCTTATTGGTACAAATTGTTTTACCTAAGTCTAAACCAAATCTTCCCTTGCTGCCTTTCACAGTCTCTGGCTCTTGCTCTGCCCAGCAGGGTCTCCTGGTGAGGATGCCCTCACTCTGTCCTGTTCCCATCAAATAGCACATGACAGTTGCAGGCCGGGTCTTTTACCACAGACCTCCAGGTTGTCTTGAGGGCCTTGGGAAGCTTTCTGAGCTGCTTGGAGTACATGTTCTACAAAGACTTTTGAACATCTGCATCTACAGCTTGCTAGAAAAGGGGCATGAATCTCAATGACTTGCCCATCTCCTTTCATCACCGTGTTTTGGTGCCAAGTGGCTTAAGTTAGACACCATTTCCATTTCACGTCATCTGAGCACTTGAGAAAGCTATGTTCCCGAAGCACATAAACTGCCACATCAGGTCAGGTCATCTAGCAAAAATAATAAAAGAACAGCTATGGGAAAAGCTGTCCATTGGAGAAATATTATTCCAAACATCCATCAGGTACTGGGCTGGGTCATGCCTTGAAATGATGAAGGAATTATACTGAAAAGTGGTCAATGAATATGAGAGCAAAAAATATAGTTTTGGATCAGCAAAAAAAAAAAAAATTCTTTCCAGCAAAAGGAAAAAATTTAATAGGATGAGTTGTCAGCCTTCTGCAAATTAAAATGAAAGGACATTCCTTAAGGGAAAATTGTTTCAAAATAAAACAAAAAATGCTGTATTTAGAAAATTTAAACCATTGTAACTTTCCCCAGCTTGCTGTGTTTGCTTTAGCTTAAGGCAGTCAGGAGTGGTAGAGCACATGTTCCATCACCTACCTAGGCTGTCCATCCTTTCTCTCCCCTTTTTCCTCATTGGTTTAGTCCATCTGCATATGGTTTCCAAGTGTCCTGCTGCTTCTTTGTGTGGTTGACTCTGGACAAGGTTTGTGGAAGATGTCCTAGAGAAAAAGACTCCAAAGACATTGGACAAAATGTAGGTAGAGCCTTTTCCCCAGCTCAGGATCTTCACAATTCATCCTACATTTGCTGCCAGTAGCTGCATGCACCTTAGGTAAACCTCATACAGACCACAGGTAAAAAGTTGTATTAGGTTATTTAACTTGTTTTTCACAAACTGACCATCATGTTACTTAAATTCAATGTGTGTGAGGTGGTGTCCCTCTTTTCTGATCAAGACATTTAGTCGTGCAACAAGGTCAGCATTCATCTACATGCTTTTACATTCATTTACATGTCACTTTTACAGAGGCAAGGAGGCTTTGACAGTCCAGGCTATTCTCACTGGTTTTGGTGGTTCCTCATTACTGCAAGATGGATGTATCTCCCAGTCTTGAATGCATTTACCCCCACAGCATTCATCTGGGTCAAAGCAGTGACCCCTTTTTATGGGCTGGGAACTGAACCCCAGAGAGAATAAAGACTGGAGCAACCTGGGCAAACGCATAGGTGCCCACATTTCTGCCAGGCTTCCCCAGCTCCCACTGTCATGACCACAGTTAAACTACGAGAAGGGCCGCTCACTACAGGAAGAGTATTAAGGTGCTGGACCATGTCCAGAGAAGGGCAACAAAGTTGTGAGGGGTCTGGAGCACAAGTCTTATGAGGAGCAGCTGAGGGAACTGGGGTTGTCCGGTCTGGAGAAGAGGAGGCTGAGGGGACACCTTATCACTCTCTACAACTGCCTGAAAGGGGGTTGTGGCGACGAGGGTGTTGGTCTCTTCTCCCAAGTAACTAGTGATAGGATGAGAGGAAATGGCCTCAAGTTGCACCAGGGGAGGTTTAGACTGGATATTAGGAAAAATTTCTTCACCGAGAGGGTGGTCAAGCATTGGAACAGGCTGCCCAGGGAGGGGATGGAGTCACCATCACTGGAAGTATTCAAAAAATGTGTGGATGTGGCGCTTCGGGAAATGGTTTGGGGGGCATGGTGGTGGTGGGTTAACGGTTGGACTTGATGATCTCAAAGGTCCTTTCTAACCTTAGTGATTCTGTGATTCTGTGAAACATTCACATGAGCTCCATAACGTGCTGAGGTCCTGCTTACACAATTCAGCAGCCCGAGATCGGTGTGGGACCAGAGCAGCAATGCTTATTGCTTGTTATGGTGGAGAAGATGATGGGGAGGGTAAGAAAAAAATACTTTTTTTGGTGACAGTCTGACTGCTTTTTCAATGAAGTATTAACCAAGAAACTCCTGCTTGGCTACACCTTTCTATTCATTTTTTAAATTGTCATCATTTACTTGAAGCACATAGTTGCAGATGGGCAGTGAGTTTTCAGTGCTGACCTGTAGCTGGCATAGCAACAAAACATACACACTCCTATGTCCACGCGGTGGGTGGAGGACATAACACTGACTACTGCTGGGTTGCCTCATCCCTCCTATTCTAACACCTTGATCTTCACTGCAGCTAGCTTTGCTCTGCATAAATATTGAAATTTTCCATGTTGGAGAGCTGCTTTCATGCGGTTATTGTTGTTATTTAAAAACATTGATATCCAAGGAACATTATAACATTTATTCCATGAGGAAAACTATGCTTTGTAGCAGAACATCAAGTCTGGCAGAGCAGCAATTTTCATGGCAAGGCTGTGTCTTTTGCTAATCCCAGGAAAACCTGACCAGTTTGGTCAGTTTATAAGTCTTTGCAAAATTACACTTCACAAATGTGCTGTTGAAAAGCCTGTAGACTTCTTGGCAGCTGAGCTCCCCTATGGTTTCTCCGTGTTGCTCAGGCATTTGAACAGCCAGTCCTTGGGACTGCAGTTTGTGCAGTCTTCACTACCTTCACTTCTGGCCTTCCCTTGCTAGCTTTTTCAAGAAATCGCTTTTGTACTCTCGACAATTTCTTCAATCTTCTGACTTTTGTGCATATGTAATCGAGTACAGGCAGGCTATCTCACAGCCAACAGTCTGAACCAATTTAAATGATTAGAGGACCTTGGCAGTAGCATGAAGTGTTTATACTACATCTCTTTATTTGTAATGCCCCTTTGCCAGAGTCATAATTCAATTTATGCATACGGATCAACTTTTTAATACCTTCCAGGAATAATTCTTGCCATCATTTTATGTTTCAGTGTGAGTATTCAAATAAAACATGTTGCAATTGGATTGAAAAGGTTGAATCCTGTTTTGAAAAGTCTCATTAAAAGTTAATGGGTTTTGGCACTTTCAGAATAAAAGTCATTTTTAAAGTTGTGATGTCTCACAAACACATTTTTGCAAAATATGAGGACATATATTCCTCCGAGTTCTTACAGAATTTATCCTAGTGAAGTGTGATTTTGTTCAGTAGCTAAGAAAACATAAAGTCCACAGCTCTGTATGTTCCACATTATTTTTTGTGGTCTTACCTAGGACTATTTGAAATTTGTAATTATTGCTTCTTGACTTTCATTTAGAAGCACATTCTGGTGCAGTTGCAAGAAACTGCTGGAGCTGTATGCTAAGATGCATGCATTAACAACTGTGTAGGCAGGTATAAGCAACACACTGCAATCCCACACTGTTCCTCCAGTTGCAAGAAGTGCAGTGCCATGCTTTTCTCATTATTTTAATTACTGAATGTAAAAATATTAAATAACTACCCCTTAATAGATCAACGCCAAAAATTTCTGTAATAACTACTTTCTTGATGGTCAAGGAGTGTTGCCAAAATCAGGAAACTCATTGTCTGCGGTAAAATTTGTCAGCACTGCTATGGACCACAGAAACATATCATCCGTTGTTTTCTATAGATGCATTTGCTTTTTTAGTTTTTAATTTAGTTTTTTTTCAGCTGAAAACTGACCTTTCAGTTGGCCATGAAATGAGTGTTTATGTTCACCTGAGAGCCAACTGTCTGAGATTGCAGACACCCCCCAAACCCCGCAAGCCTGGACATGCTGGCAGGAATGAGTCCTCTTTGCACAGCAGTCATCCACCGAGTCGGTGCACCTCCTGTACCTTCTGTTTGCGTCCACACACCCAATTTCTCCAAGGTGAGCGCACATCTGGAAGTAAGCGTTAGGCAAACCAAGCCTTGACTGTGTCCACTCTCAGGTTCACAGAAGATGATACTGCTGGAAAACACTATGACTGCCATGTTACACTTCCTGTCTCGTTCACCTGCCACCTTTGCAGCCTGTACAGACTCACCGCCCTAGACTTGGAGGCTCGGGGTTCTTCTGCAGTGTCCGAACTCAGCGAGCACTGATACTGGGCCAGTGCTCCCCATCCTTCCTGCCCTCCAGCATGGTCCCTCGTGCCTCCGATCACGCACGTTGTCAAAGGAAGTGCCAAAGCCCAACTTCACACTTGTCCCGTCCACAAAAGCGTGAATGCAGAGAGACTGGATGATTTGGCCAAATACCATCCAACGTGCTGCATTGCAGCAGTGACACCATTCTGCCATAGATTTGTGCGGGGATGCTCCTGCACACACCCTTTGGGCCAAGCACAGCAGAGACCCCACCTTCCCAGGGGACTGTGGAGGTGCTACCACAGCTTACTGGTAATACTGGTAATTTGTCAGAGCTATATAATAGACACACTTATTTTTCCACTGCTGTGGATGACTATATAAGACTTCAGATGACAGTGGATCTGTTGCTGCACAGGGGCAGAGTCTGCACAAGTCTTCTAAGAGTCTAATTCACACATTGACTACTGATATAATATCTCACTGTGCTTCTTGTCTAGTCACACCAGTTTATAATGTTCCTCATGTCAGCCTTAATAGGACTGTTTCACTTAGTATCATTGGTGACAGAGACACCTTTGGAACAGAAGTCACCAACAACATTTCTGAGTGCAATAAATAAGAACAACTGCATTAATTCTATTTTTCACTAATCAGCACTCAGTAATAGACAGTGTTATTCTGACTCCAGCTGAGCAATCGATGAAGACATTTTATTCCAATGGATTTTGAGTTTTTCTAGACCAGCTAGACTGACTTTCAAACTGCTCTTCAAGAGCGTAAGTTGCAACTGGGGATATTTTTTTCAGAAAAAAAAGGGAATCAGAATAACTTTTCCAACTACTGCAAGAACAGCTACTATTAAAGATTTTGCTTTGGAGTGGGAAATAGCTTGTGGTTTTGTATAGCAGATATTTTTTGTGGCACATGGTCAGCACCACGTCCTCTTCTAAGAAGCCGGCTGATTTTAGTCCTTGGCGTTGGCAGGGCAGTGACAGCCCCCGGAGGGAGAGCGGCTGGG
>NW_010539894.1:36799-49581 GCF_000687285.1 Phaethon lepturus
CCGGTTCCCCTGCTGCTTCAGCGCGCCTCTAAAAATGAATCCTCACATACTTGTTTTTCAGAGAACAGCAACAGGCTTGTTTCACAACAGCTTTTGCTATATTTTACTTATGTTTCTTTCTCTCACTCCCTTCAAGGAAGAAAACACATGAATCGAGCCTTTGTTCACAGTGGCAGTCTACGCAGCTTAACTCTCGCTGCCCCAGAGACACGCACCGTCACAGCCGTCCTGCCACAACACCCGTCGGGGACATAGCACACTTAGTCACCCACGTAGTCATGAAAAACATGGAATCCCACCTATACGTGACAACATATGCCTTTGTTGTTTTCCAGTCTCAAAATGATACTTTACCAAATCTAAACCTTAAAATAGAGGTGCCTGTGTCCTGCTTGGGACTGAAAATTATTAAATACAGTATGTATGACTGCCGCTTAGAGTATTGTAACTGTGCTGGCTGCTGCTGAACAACTGCTGTTATTGTCAGCAGTAACGCTGCCACACAGAGCAACGTGGGAGAACTTCAGTGTTTCAGGTATACAAACTTCAGCTTTCACACCTGAGGTATTTAGATCTCTGAATTTTGTCCAAACTGATACTACCCAGCTAGTTTTTCAGGAAGAGAGGACCAAGCAAATATCGACATATATCTAATCACTTAATTGTTGTCTTGAATGTTGTTAAACACCAACAGAAGAATGACAGAGCATAGAAGCATCCTCACCCATTTAATACCCGAGTCACTGCACGTCACTGTTAGCGGATGCCAGCCAGCCCAGGTTTGCAGCAATGCACAACACGGTGTAGTGCCACCTTAAATTATTATTGGTACAACTTAGAGAGAAAAAACTCCACTACAAATAACAAATTCACGCTTAAGAAAATGCATTGATGAACCACAGAAAGAAAGAAACACTATCTGTGAGCATTAATATCAGAAGCTTTGCGGTACACTGTTTTTAATTGATATTTCCACAGAGATATATTATTAGACAACAGTTTGTCCACTGGATACTAACACTGTTATTATTTAAAATGATTGAACATTTCATAGAAAATTAATCTAATTTGGAATTATAAAAATAAATTTATAAGAATACAATTTTTTTGAAGTACCGTATTTTTATTCTGTGTTTTCTTTGGTCTTTCATTGTTTTACTCCAAATGGGATGGAATCTACAATAATCTTGTTGTTTGGGTTTTCACACTGTGTCAAGAACCAAAGTGATCAAATACCAAACCCTGCACTTCAATCAATGTCTGGTGATTTCTAACCCCAATCCACCTCATTGTTTATGTTTCCCTACTTGGAGCTACTGATAACACCAAGCCTAGCACTGGCTGAGGTTAGATGTTAACGAGGTTATCTGGAGCACCACCCGGAGCTGGCAGGCTCTGCTGCTGCCGGGGCGAATGATGGAGTGAGTGATACCAGCTAACTCTGGGGAGTCAAACATCTCACGCACGTGTAGCAGCCTGCTTCTGGCTGAGGCTGGAGAGCTCTTGGGCACACCGAGAAAACCTTGTAGAAGATCCCCTAACAGTTGCCAGTCTTCTATGAGGGCTTAAATTGTATTATTTGTTATTCAAGAACAAATTCCATGAGAAAAACCTGAAATTGCAGATGACCCGCAAACCTAATGGACAACCTGTCGAAGGATTTCTGTGGGTTCAACTTTGAAGCTGAGCTGCAGTATCAGAACACACTGCAGAAAATGAGCGCATATAAAATGCATAAAACGAAGAGTACAACTGTTGACAGCCAGACACCAAAATAATTTGTTTAAAAATAAAACAACTCAAGGAGACATGCTAGCAACTTCAGTGCCTTAACAGAAGCAGATGCAAAATGTTATAAAGTGATAATTAGACTGAACTGCCTGAATGCATAGTGATGTTGTGCAAGACAGATCAGTTTAGAAACGTACAGCCTGTGATGAAATATTTGCTTGTTCCAAGCCATAAGAATGCAGAACATTGAGTTTTCTGTTCTGAGGGCGTGGGGATGTTTGGTGGAGCCGAGGTCCCACGGGCCGGAGGGCACCCTGTGCTCCAGCAGGCACCACCTTCTGATAACATTTCCTTTCCTCCTGCCTGGGGGGGCAGAACCTGGGAAGATGAATTCATGACCCAAACCAAACAGATCTCTCACAGGGCCAAATTTCAAGCTTGCGCTGTTCGGTGGTGCTGCCCGAGACTGTGACAACGGCGATGCTGAACACTGAATGGGTGGCACGCGTTTGGTTTCTAAAGCCTGCTGAGGAAGAGCAACATGTATATGCATGTGTGCCTGTGTGCACTGGACTATGACTTTGAAAGGAAGCTGTTTACTTGGGAGAGTCGAATCTCCAGCTTCCCCCCACCCCTTCTTTTTTTTTTTTTTTTTTTTTTGCATAAGAGCTCTCTGGCAATGTGCCTGATTTCAGAGCAGGGCTATTTTGCAATTATTGTTGTCTTGTCTGTCGTTGTCTTTTTTTTCTGAGAGACACGCTGCAGCAGGACAACCCCTCGGTGTACTCTCTTTTCCCGCTTCCAGGATGCAAACCCACGGCTGCGGAGAGGCTGGGGACGCAGCAGGGGACAGAAGGAAGGATTGTTTTCCGTCCGCTGATACGCGTACCAGGGGTTTGGACCATACAACAAAGTATGGAAACAACCAGCCCTCCTCAGCTATTTCATTAAAGTAGCTCCTGAGCCCGAGGGGTTGCTTCCCTGCAGGCAGTGAGACCAGCGCGGTGGCCCAGCAGGAAGCACGTGGGGCACGTTTCTGAGGGGGGAATCTGTGTAGGGGCTAATGTACAACTGACCCTTGCAGCTAGAGGGTTTCCTTTTAAATATGCCTAAAGCAAGGCAGAGGGTTGTTTGACAGTGGCTCAGTCTCTTTTGTATACTTGTATATTGTCCAGATTAAAGTCTGGCCCAGAGACCTCCCTTAATTGTGGCCCTTGCGTTCGTGGTCCCTGGCAGGCAGGAGAGTCAAGGTCCCTCTGCCACGCAGCTTCACGCCCTCACGGGTGGGCAGCCTTGCTTTCACCTGGACAGCCTCGCTTGCACCACTGAGTTTTCTCCAGAAACCTGTTGCTACCAGCAGACTGCTATGGATAGGGACGGCAGCAGAGCTCCTGCTTCGCTGTGAAAAAGAGCGATGGACCGGTCTCAGCCTCTGACCAAGAAAATTGGCTGATGTGGCTGTGTTGTGAGAGTTGTTCCACAGCTACAAATGCAAATTTCTTCTCCCACCATTCTCTGAGAAAGATGAAGGAGCAAAGAGAGGACCTTGGGTGGAAAATATGCCTTTGACAATCCCAAGCTGTAAGCAGAAATTGTTTCCAAAACCAGGCTAAGTGAATGTCACAGTCCCCTTACTCGTGTTAGAATATTCATTCATCCCTTACAGGTTTTAGAGGAAATAAGTTACCGTCTTGTGTTTTGCCTTATCCCCTTATCTCAAGACTTAGCCTAAGTTCATAGAATCATAGAATCATGCAACAGTTTGGGTTGGAAGGGACCTTTAAAGGCCATCTAGTCCACCCTCCCTGCAATGAGCAGGGACATCTTCAGCTAGATCAGGTTGCTCAGAGCCCCGTCCAGCCTGACCTTGGTCGTTCTTGTGAACATGAATGTTCTCGTGTACACTCAGGTTCATTCACACAGAAATGTAAAATCCTAACACCATATCAATAAATGCATTTTTTGCTAATGAAACTGCAAATCAAAAATTTGGATAAAAAGAAAAGTTTCATTTGGATAAAAGAAAAGTTTGCATTAATATGTACTTACGTTCACACCATATGTGTGCATATCTATATACAAGTTTAAAGCTGTTCAGGAAGATGAGTGCCTGCCATTAGATACACAGTTATAGAATCAATCTAGTAAAATTAGTATTTTTAACGGTCAGGAAATAGAAAAATTCAAACGACAGTGCAAGGGAAGGAGGGAGAGAGATAAGAAAGTGTCTGACTTTAGAGATCAGAGAGGAGCTAAAAGAAAAAGGAACGACAACGTGCTGAGGTGTTAAAATCCAAAACACACCCCTGGAAGATATACTAGGTGCACTACAGGTTAGACTTTTTGAAACACAAAGATAATCTCTTGTTTATTTCTAAAGGACATTGGGATTAGAAAGACCAGCAGGTACTATGTGTGTCTGGTATGGCCATCAAGCATGAACGACTGAGTTTTCAATGCCCTTTGGAGACACCAAGTATCTGATGGACCATTGTCGCTGTTGCTAAACAGCTGAAACAAACGGTAAGTGAAGTGGTCAGAGCATCGTTTCAATAGCACACAGAAGAATTCAAATCAGCAGTATCACTTTTGGGAGCCTTGCCCACATTAAGAAACCCAAAGCAAACATAGCCATTAGCTCAATAAACGTATAGTGAACTGGGAATCCTCATTAATTCATTCAGTAAGGGGGCACTTGCTAATTTGTTTGCCAGGAGCATTAGTAAATAGGATCCAGCTGAGTGTAACCTAAGCCAATAGACTCATTCTCACTCAACTTTGCAAAATAAGAGCAATTAATTAGGCAAAGAACATACATCCTCCTAAAATGAATTGAGTATTTAAAAATACTATTTAAAAAAAAAGAAATTAAAAGACCTGCTCAGCTGGAGAAAGGACATTGTGTTGTTTCTGCGTTTTGAGCACACACGCCCTCTCTGCTATTATTAGGGCTCAGTTTGTAGCAGCAGCAGAAAACCAGATGGTAATCCCCAGTCCCACTAAATGGGAGTCTTTCTGTGTGCTGTCATCTGCTCGCCCAGCCCGTGGGTTGTGAACTCAAGGCCCAATGTGGGGGAATAGCAACAGTTTTATTGACAGATGGAATTGCTGCTATTTAAGGACAGATGTTTGTGTATGTCATTTATTAAGGTCTGCGTGTTGTTAAATGCTTAGTTACAAGAATGGGGGGGGGAAAAAATACAATGACCGATTTCTTCAGCTAAAAGGTATTTTGTCCTGTGAATTTCCTGTGAATACATAAGCATGTATGAATTTCACATGCTTATGTATGCTCCTATGAAAGTAATGTAGAGTTTCAGAATGTAGCCAAATAAGATTTGTTTAGAATTAATTCATAGTTCATTTAATAAATTGCAGTATTTTTGCAATATGTTCAAATTCCATTTGTAAAAAAAAAATAGTTTGTATTTAAATATCTTTCCCTTTTTTTCTGATAACAACCATAATGTAGTAAAAGTTATGTAAAGAAGACACCTCTGTAACCTGTACAAATACCTAACAACTTGTAACAAGAAAGAAACAAGGTACGGAGGAAATTCACACTAAGGACAGAGAGGCTTACTGGGACCAATGGGAGAAGAAAGAAAAGCAAATGTATGTACCAAAGAAAACTAAGCATGATTAGATCCCAGGTATATTAAAGGGTTTTGAGATTTATATAGGACCTGCACTCCTTCCTATGCTATGGTCGATTGAATCCCAGCCTCTGCTCCAGGGAATATTCAAGGATTTCTGAACAATGAACCAACAGTAGAGACCGAGCAGTGCACTTCAAAGAACTACATTGCTTTGGTGTATTTGCTGTTTTGAAGGAGTCTGGTGTATTTGAAGGAGATGCATTTTCCAGAATCTACCTATTGACATTTAGATCGCCTTGCTTAACTTATCTTAGGTGCTTGTCTCTATAGCCCCTGCACCTCCTGAGAAATAGGTGGGGGTTTGTCCTCATACTACAACATGCCATTTGAGAAACAGTTATCTGATAGCAAAGCAAATTTGTATAAAACGGCCACAATGACATACTAGTAAAGGTCCTTGATGTATCTCAGTCCTCAGAGTCCAGCTCACATTCAGGTAGCTGCTGCCTCCAAGAACCTTTGACGGGGAACAGATGTAAATACTACGTGTCAAGGCACAATGCAAGTAAATGCTTCTGGGTGATTCAAGAAAACTTTTTTTTTCTATGCAATTTAGGCTTGAAAAAACTTGATTTCTGGTTTCCTGAAAACTAGGGAGTGTTGTTGAAAATCTAAAATTTGCTGCTGTAAATTGCAATTTTGCAGATCCAGCATTTATCTTCAAACAACCTTCCACACTGGTGGTATCAATGATGGCCATCTCAACACCTGCATTTTAATACTGACAAATGTGAAGTTGAGTAATGCACACCAGATAACATATATAATTGGTATTGTTCTGTCAGGTGGCATCCTGACAAAGGCTTTAGCCTAACTGACCTTTAGCAATTCCACTTGAGTCAGCTTTCTGTGACAAACCCAACATTTGGGTCAGCTTTCTAACCTTCTGGCAATTTCGAGAGGGCAGAGGGTTGAGGGCTTTTAGTGTTGCTCCTTCCTGTATAATGTTTATGGATTTAAATTGTGTTTGAATGTAAAGTTCAAAACTCAATAGGTGGAGCTTAGTTGCACCTGAACAGTTAACTCCCACCAAGAGAAAAAGATGTACTGGAGCTGTAATTCTCTTTTAAGCAACAGATTATTTGATAATGAATCGTAATGAAAACAGAAAGGGATAATATTAAATTACCTAAACTTTGCTCTGGCTGCCACCTCACTATAGCAGATGACTGGTGAATTGTTGATTGTGTGGCTTTGGGGTTGAGGTGTGGTTTACAAAAAGAAATTAAGACAATTTGAAGAGTGAAAAGTGAATTTGGAAATCCATGGGAAGACCACTAGTTTTCTTTCTCTTTCTGCCTTGCTTTCTGGTTTCTTAACCAGAACCTTTCTTCCCCCCCGCCAAAGGATTTCAAGGGAATTTTAATTGTTTTAAAGTATTTTTTGAACTCCCAAGCTATACTTGCTGCCAGAGAAGGGACACTACGAGACCTGGTACAATCCCAGCTCTGGCTCTGCAGATGGCCTATGGTCAAGACATGCTAGCAACCCCTCTCCCAGAGGGTTTTCCCTAAAAGAAACTTTTATTTAATGCTCAAAACCAGGGCTTCTAACATTTTATGCCTAATTAATAAAACCATGAACCAGTTTTGGTTGGGTTGTCCTTACATTTCACGCGATCCTTTACTTACCCAGCTGGCAGCCTGGGTGCCGCAGGAAGTCCGCCATGCTAGCTCAGCAGCCTCTGCTCCTGGGGGCAGCCTCTGAGCTCTCCTCAGCCATTTTAGCAGCCACGAATTTATACCCCTAAGAGAGCAGCGGTGACGGACATTAGTAACGTCTCTCCCTGTGCGAGTGCCCAGCTCAAGCCTCGCAGTCAGCCGGCCCTTCCTCGCGGTGCCGCGGCTGCAGAACCAGCTGCAGGGACGCCATCGATGAACAGCCAGCTGCCTGCAGAGTCCTCCCTTCCTGGGCCACCTGTGGCCCCTGCTTTCTTCCTCTCTGGCACCTTGGCCCAGGTCCTTCTGCCACCAGCCAGAGGAAGGTGGTGGTGTTTACTGCTGCCTCTCTGACTGGGGAGGTTCATCTGTGGCCTCAGCTTGGGGATCCAGCCTGGCTTCCCCCTGTGAAGAGCTTCCTCTTCACCGGGGTTGGGCCATGGCGTGTAGGCAGTCTTTACTTTTGGCTGCCAACTGATCATTCTTGAGTCACTTTTTTCTCACCTGAGGATTTGAATGTGCTGCGTTTCTGTTGCTGGGACTCAGTAGACTTGGGAGTTAGGTTTAGGTATCAACAGAGGTCTTTCCTGGCCATCAAGTCAATAGATTTTCTACCTGTGACATTGTGAGTGAGCACTGGATGTGAGGGTCAGTTGTCTACATTAGAAGTTAAATCTTTGTGTACCAGCTTGCAAAAGACAGTTAGAGCTCTTTCGATTTACAGGGGCCTGTGATGGTCTGTGGACCTGGGAAGATTCTTCCCATGGCCAAAAGCAGGCTGAAACCTCTGGAGTTTGTAGCAGAAGCCATTGCCAGCAATATTTGAGGCAACGCAGTAATCTGAGAAGTAACTGGAAGGCAGTGGGTGCCCACAGCTCTGGGTGGACACTGACTTCTGCTGTTTTGAGGCCAAAGACAGGACATAAATGGCAATGAACAAAGGGATGCAACTGTAATCAAGCTTTCTACTGTGCCAGTAGACAGTAGAAAACAGTTTTAAAGCCAGAACCAGTGCTTAATACTCAGCTGCAAAGCAATCTTCCCTTCATTTTCAAGCCATCAAATGCCTGCAGATGGGCAGACTGGCAACCCACGTACGGGAGCTGCACCGCTCTGCAGAAAGTAACACAACCATGTAAGGCCGGGGAAAGAGCACGGTCAAGAATTTCATTCTGTGAGTCACTGATTAGGGGAAAAGCCTCGGCCGCATTTCCTGCTGTGAGCACTTTGCAACTCCAAGGAATATTGCCTGCCTTACTATGGTTTGGCTTCCTAGATGAGTACCTGACCAGAACTGCAGCCTTAGCTTTGCCCTCAGGCTCAGATCCTCCTCAGGTTTCTAAGCCAAAACTCAAACAAACTCTCAGTTTCATCCTTCCTTAAATAATCCTGTCCCCCCGCTTTCCATATGACATCTGTGAGTTACCCCCACAGAGATCTGATCCTTTTCCAGGCAAAAACCGTCATCTTGTCCTCCACATTGATATAGTAGCCAGCTTTTAACATGCCCCTCAAAAGCATTTCCTTCAAACACTTTGCACTTACAGAGAAAATCCTCCTATCCCACTGGAATAAGCTGATTTCTAAGGAAAAAAAAATGTATTACAGCTACTATTTGTTCTGTGATTCTGTTAGAAGCTTCACTGGGTGAAGTTTTGTGCAAGAAAGAAACCCCTCGGACAGCCTCATCCCAAGAGTTAATGCAGAAATGGGAAAGCTTGGTCCAAGCAGAGAGACCAGACACTGACGTACGAGAGAACGACATGACTGCCAGCAGCCCTTCCCTAACCATCTTCTGATTCAGTGCTAATGAGCCACTGCTTCCTACTGCCAGAACACCCTACCATTACCAGGACTAAACTGGAGCATTTTCTATGAACCTTATCTAGACCTGCAGGAATCAAAAGCCATTGTTTCCCATGAGAGTTATAAATCCCATTCAGTGAAAATAGCTACATTTATCACACTCATCTCGCTGTGTGTAGGGACACGGTGAGTTTATTTGTGGGGTGGGTAAATAAGTAATCAGTTTAAGCTACATGGGGCTTTCTCGGTGGCTAGACACTAGCTTATCTACTTGGCAGACACCAAATCCTCTTCCAGTAAATACACTGCAGCAGGCTGTGCCATCTATGGCCAGTAGGTATTCCCCAGTACCAGTCAAAGTCTGTCATCTCCTTCATTTCCTCCTTCACCTCAATGGACAGAAGTCATCTTTTCCCTTTATCATGCAATAATTGAATCAAAATATAGGAGTAAATTTATAATAGTGCTCTGGTGTGCTTTCCCTTGGGGACTTGACCACGTGAATGGACAGTGTGCTCTAATCACAGAATCATAGAATAATCTAGCTTGGGAAAATCCTTTAAGATCATCAGCTTCAACCATTAATCTAGCATTGCCAAGTCCACCACTAAACCATGTCCCTGAGCACCACATCTACACATCTTTTAAATACCTCCAGGGATGGTGACTCCACCACTTCCCTGGGCAGCCTGTTCCAATGCTTGACAATCCTTTTTGTGAAGAAATTTTTCGTACTATCCAATCTAAACCTCTCCTGGAGCAACTTGAGGCCGTTTCCTCTTGTCCTACTGCTTGCTACTTGGGAAAAGAGATTTGACACCCACCTCTCTACAGCCTCCTTTCAGGTAGTTGTAGAGAGCGATAAGGTTTCCCTTGAGCCTCCTTTTCTCCAAGCTAAATAACCTCATTTCTCTCAGCTGCTCCTCATAAGACTTGTGATCTAGATGCTTCACCATCTCCATTGCCCTTCATTGGACATACTCCAGCACCTTAATGTCTTTCTTGTAATGAGGGGCCCAAAACTGAACACAGTATTCAGGATGCAGCCTCACTGGTGCCGAGTACAGGGGGATGATCATTTCCCTACTCCTGCTTGCCACACTATTTCTGACACGAGCCAGGATGCTGTTGGCCTTTTTGGCCACCTGGGCACACTGCCGGCTCATATTCAGCCAGTTGTTGACCAGCACCCCCAGGTCCTTTTCCACTGGGCAGCTTTCGAGCTACTCTTCCCCAAGCCTGTAGCGTTGCATGGGGTTGTTGTGACCCAAGTGCAGGAAATGGCATTTGGCCTTGTTGAACCTCATACAGTTGGTCTCAGCCCATTGATCCAGCGTGTCCAGATCCCTCTGCGGAGCCCTCCTACCATCCAGCAGATCAACATTCCCACCCAACTTGGTGTATCTGCAAACTTACTGAGGGAGCACTCAATCCCCTTGTCCAGATTGTTGATAAAGACATTAAACAGAACTGGCCCCAAAACTGAGCCCTGGGGAGCACCGGTGTGACCAGCAGCCAGCTGGATTTAACTCCATTCAGCACAACTCTTGGGGCCTGGCCATCCAGCCAGTTTCTTTACCCAGCAAAGAGTACACACAACCAAGCCATGAGCCGCCATATTCTCCCGGAGAATGCTGTGGGAAACAGTGTCAAAGGCTTTACTAAAGTCCAGGTAGACAACATCCACAGCCTTTCCCTCATCCATTAAGCAGGTCACCTTGCCGTAGGAGGAGATCAGGTTGGTCAAGCAGGACCTACCTTTCATAAACCCATGCTAACTGGGCCTGATCACCTGATTGCCCTGTACATGCCGCGCAACGGCACTCAAGATGATCTGCTCCATGACCTTCCCCGGCACCAAGGTCCGACTGACAGGCCTGTAGTTCCCCAGATCCTTTTTCCCACCCTTCTTGTAGATGGGCGTCACATTTGCTAACTTCCAGTCAACAGGGACCTCCCCAGTGAGCCAGGACTGCTGATAAACGATTGAAAGTGGCTTGGTGAGCACTTCCACCAGCTCCCTCCGTACCCTTGGGTGGATCCCATGTGGCCCCACAGACTTGTAAGTGTCTAAGTGGTGTAGCAGGTCGCTAACCATTTCCCCTTGGATTGTGGGGGTTTCAGTCTGCTCCCCATCCCTGTCTTCCAGCTCAGGGGGCTGGGTGCCCAGAGAACAACTGCTCTTACTCTTAAAAACTGAGGCAAAGGATGCATTAAGTATCTCAGCCTTCTCCTCATCCTTTGTCACTATATTTCTCTGTGCGTCCAATAAAGAATGGAGATCCCCTTAGCCCTCCTTTTGTTGCTAATGCATTCTTTTACAGCAGTAGCCGGATTAAGTTCTAGCTGGGCTTCAGCCCTTCTAATTTTCTCCCTGCATAACCTCCCAGCATGGGGTGGCAACCCTCATGTGAAAGCTTGCCAGAGAGCGGAGAAGATGCACAGTGAACAGCAAGATCATTACATTACATTACATTACATTACATTACATTCAGATCTCCAGCACTTTGTTAGCAAAGAAGTCTTCAAGCATTCAAAAATACAAAATGCTCTAAGCAATAATATCTTGTGAAATTAAAGTATAGTTATCTGCCTCCTCACCTTCAAAAAAACATTAAATGAGATGGCTGGGTTTTGAGTTACAAGGTTTAACAACAGAGCAGGAAGGAAATAAGCTGTTTGCCTGTATGTAAGCTAACTAACAGCGTTTCCTCTGTTACAAGCCTGTCAATGCAGGGTGTTTTTGTTAAACTGGAAATCTGAAATGTGGCTCCCATAAAAACCATAGCAGCAGACTTCTGTGTATGTGTGCAGTCAGTCACGTGAAGTAGTCCATTTGAAACCCTTCGGGGTATTCTGCATTGCGGAGGAAATGTTTGTACCCAGTAATGGCAAGAGTCCAACTCAGATACCCGCACACATGCACCTCCATCCCTGAATCAGAAATTACTGATTCAGTAAAATGGGGTCCTCAGGTCATCATGCAGAGGTGAAATGTGCACTATCCAAACAGACAGGAACACTTCAGAGGTAGGAATATGAGATTTGATAAACCTGCACCTACATCCCAGCAAACCCCAACAATAGCTAGCAGGACAGGCGGTCTAGGGGAGCAAGAACAGACTTGGGCTTGGTATGCTGGTTATTGGAGAGAGTTAAAAGAAGTCTTATCACCAACTGGAAGTGTTGTCTAGCAAATATCACCCCTTCCAGTGCATCCTTTACCTCCTGCTTTCATCAAAAGCCCTGTGCTTAAGCCATGGTTAACAAGATCCACATCCACTAGATCCACGAAGCTCCTGATGATCTCACTAGTTTCCTTAAGAAAAACCTTCAGTTCCTGGTCAAATCCCCAACTCCCCACAGAAGCATAAGAAGGTGGAAATAAAGCAAATGCAGCCGTTCACTTCCGGGGCTAATTTACTCATGGATTTCCTACAGACAGGAGCTGAAAGCTGAGACGTCAGAACAATCCCCCGTCCACCCCAGTTGGAGCACACACCGCTGGGGCTCTTCTCAATCGCCCGGAGAAGTGCCAGCCGGCAGCGGGACAACCCAAAGCAGCCACCACCCCCTTCAGTCTACAGGGTGACTTTGCCTCACCGCTCACCGCCGCAAGAGCTGGCTCTGCAGCCCCGGTGGGACGCTGCCGCGCGCCATTGTTCAGCTCACCGCGGTCTTCCTCACTGTTAATGTCATGGTGTGGTGGGGGGCTGACTCCAGCAGCTGCAGCACCCCTGCTTCTCTTGACCTAAACCCAGGAGTCACCAAGTGGGGACAGGGTGAGGACAGGGTGTCACCAGTGGGACGGTCAGACTTAACACAGAAGAATGGGGTGGGAATTGCTGACAGTGATGCTATTAGGAAACAAAGCAAACCACATCCCTGGCGTTAGTTATGGGGCTCCCAGGATGTTTTATAGCATCAG
>NW_010539894.1:49606-60366 GCF_000687285.1 Phaethon lepturus
CTGGCAGAGACTGCAGGACTCCTCCTCATGGTGTTTCCTGGTGGCCATCTGGGATGGGGCCACCAGCACTCAGGTGTTTCCAACGTTATGACCCCAAACTCAGCCCTTGGCAAAAGCAGGAGACAGCATCCCCAGGGAAAAGGAGATCATTCAAAGCAGCCACGGTGCCCTGGGCCCTCATCCCCTTTACGGGCCTGCTGAAGCGACCCTAGTCCTGCAGGGGCCGGGGCTGCCCACAGGGGACGGCTGACTGTGAGGGCTGGCAGCAGGGCGGAGCGCCAGGGAGCTGCTTCCAGCTGGTCCGTGGACGAGACCGATCCTCAAGCAAGCACAGGGGAGCTTGTTCTTCCCTCACCAAGAGCAAAACCTGGGCAACAGCTGCCTGCAATGGCACCAGCGTGCTGCTTGCCCCCCCGCCCCCCAGCTCCATTTTAAGATCCGAATGTGCTGGAGCGGCCCTCAGCATGGGAGGGCCAGGCGCACAGCGGGCTGCTGCACACCTGTGTGGCAACACCCGGTAGAAATTCACTACAACATCCTGGTGAGAATCCAGGGAACATTTCACACTCGGCCTTCAAGTTTCGGGAGGGAGGTTGCGTAATCCCCTTAAAGTGAGATCCCAGCCCAGCCTGCAGTCCAGGAGGGTGCAGACAGATCAAAATAACAGCTTCGTTCTTCCTAGAGGAGCAGGAAATTACTGTTGTTTTGTTCTGTGGTATGACTGGACTGCAGTATAGCCTGTGGCATCTACCCATTCTCTCAGAGGGGTTATGTGAAGACGGGTCCCTTCACTAGCTGTGCACTGTGTTTTCTACTCCGGCTTCAGCACACGATCAACGGTCAAGGCAGGCTGAGGAAGACCAATGAGTCATTTGCTTCTTTGTTATCCAGGAATATTTTTTTTTTCCATCTGAATTGGAGCCCTTCTGACTCTTATTGCAAGATAACCAAATGGGACCAGCAGAGAAATTAGGGAACATGATGTAACAGTCCTTTAGGATATGATCTAAAAGCCTTTTCTTGCCACAAAACTCAGAGCAGCCAAACCACAGGACAAAAACAGCTCAGAGCCCATTGTCTACTTTTCTTACACTGACAAGATGCTGATGATCTTCACTCCATGGAAAAACAACTCCAAAGAGTCACCCCTCAAACATGCTTTTTATACTCCGTTTTCCTCATTTTCTGTATTCATTTCCCCAAGTATGTCCTAAACAACATCTACTTATGTACCATATTTTACATGGAAGCAATTAGTTTTACAAATTAATCACAATGCACATTTAAATCTACATTGCACTTGCATCCAAATCATCATCACATTGTCATGATTATATTATTTATTACGATGTAACTGCCACCATTCTGTTTAGGAGGAAAACAACTCTCATAGAGGACTCAGCCACTCCATAAGTTGCCGTACTTGTAGTTTCATTCCTGTAACTGAAACTGAGCTGCAGTATACCTGAACGCTAGATATGCGGTTCTTACATGCAATGTAGAGTTCAAAAACATCAAACTTTAAAGCGCTATTTTCAGACAAGGTATTGTTACCTCTGACATCATCTTTGTTGGGGTGAACGTGTATACTCCAAGAAATAGGCTGGGTAGATCTGGTGCTTCTCAAAGACAACAAAGATGGAAGGATTTTTTTGATTATCTGCACAGCTGTCCAAAAGTCTGGTTGAAATCCCAGGTCTGGTTGGAGGGTGAAGGTAGACTTGGTTTTCCCGAACAAAGTTTCCAACAAGAACTTCAGCTACAAACATGCTGTGGTCGTCTGTGCTGGATAGACCTTATTGATGAGAATAACTGGCATCTCTGGCAAAGTAGCTTCCTAGGGACCAGAAAAAGCTATGAGTAAGAAAACACAAAAACCAAAGTAACAAACATCTGCTATCCGCACTTTGTCAGCCAACTCCTCAACAAGCACCTTCTTATCTTTCCTACCCCAGGTAGCTCCAAACACATCCTTGCCAGGTGTTTCCACATGAGTTTAAGACATCAACAGATGGGGTTGATCTGTCAGCTTTCACTGCTGCTTTTTGTTGCTTTACCAGTTACAAAAGGTCTAAGGAGGAGGATCAGGCCCTCACAGTAGGAAGCACACCTTGTGCTGTGCTCTTCCCTGCGCTGTGGAAACACCCCAAGCGTTTTGATAGAGGTCCAGCTGATGCACTTGTACCTTTTCCATACATTGTCCCACGAGTCCCATAGATCCTCCAGTCAAAATTCTGCTCACAGATGGCAGGCATGTGAGATGGACTCATCCTGTGGAAGAGGAGCTGCTCATCTACCTCCTGCCATGGGCTTCTCTTTCCATGTACTCTTTCTGCCTACAAGAAAAACATGCCAGAAGTTTAGCATATGCATACACACTCATGCACAAGCACTTCTTATCTTTATGGACTGCCTGCCTTCTCCACCCAAATTCTAGCCAGATCCAGAATAATATTGAAGATGGAACAAAAAAATGGTGTAGCCATACAACCTGTGTCCCCGCGCATGATGAAACACGTGCACGCTGCACATGCTAGAGCATTGCCTTGGTCTCCCCAGTAAATCTGTGTGCCTGACCAAACCAGAGGCTGTGGTGGTTGAAATCAGAAGAGGCAAAAGAGCTGAGCTAAAGACTCTTTTTCCTTGACTCAAGACTTCCCCTCTCTCACTTGTCAGGACAAAGCCTTCCACCTCAGATCTCAGCAGACTATGGCCTGACACTGAAATACTGAGCTAGATGGCTGGAATTGATGGCATGGCTGAAGGGGTGGCTTGATCCTTAGCTGGCCTTCAAAAAGAGTTTTCTTCTTTTCTGTTCATATCAGTGCCAGGAAGGCCAAGATAACTAATGTGTGTCAGGTGGTCTTCCCCAGTCATGCTTTTTCCTTCCCTGGCCTCCACCTTAAGGAAGGTGTCTTCTTATACCTTCTTCCCTGCAAAACCAGCAGAAGAAACAGGGGAACTTCGAGCTGCAGCTAAGAGGAATCCCTGTGTCATCACAAATGTAAAAAATCCCACTGCACTTCAGATATTTTTAAAAGAAACATTGCTAGTATAACAGGAGCTATTTCAGAAATACAAGATTGTCGTGATGAGGGAGAAGAGAATCAAACCAAGAAAACCGATTTTCTGATATATGGCAAATAGCTGCTACTCACATCTCATACAGATATAAAGACAATAGATCACAGGCCAAACAGTGCACTCTCATGGTCTCTCTTGCAGCCCTGAACTCTAATTCTCAACAGAAGTGACACTTGAAGTTTTGGTCTCAGACCTTAATTTTTCTGATAAAACACTGGCCAGTAAACAGACCACATTTTCTACAAATCCAGTATATCTGTTCTCAGAGAAGAACTGAAGGAGTCACTTGTTTAGATGTATTGAAACATTTTCAGTTCCTTTCTCTATCAGTGGGGTAAAATTCATGTAACCAGTTATATCCATCCCCTCACTGGCCTTTAAATCAAACCTGTCTAATAATTTTTCATGCTCTGTTCAGTCACAACCAAGTTTGACACAAGGAAATGCGTAAAACTACACGTTACACCTATAAAACAAAGAGCTCACTCTACCAGAGTTTCGACTAAATGTTTTTGCTGAATTTGTGGAAAATGCTTATGCCAACTGGAACCACTTTTTTTTTGCAGGAACATTCAGTTTTGGTGCTGTTTTTCCCTTGGAAAACTTCATACCCAGACTGGCATCTCTGCTTGCTGTACACTCGAGCCCAAGTGACCCTATCCCATGCTCCATTTGTGAAATGATAGGGGCAGGCACCCAAACCAAGGAGCTGTAAGTTCAGTTCAAGTATAGGATTAAATGTAGGTCTCCCATATCCTGGGGAAACAGTCCACCCACTCCTCTGGCTGTGCTTAATGAAATTCTCAGTTTTCATGAAAAAGGAAAACTCTAGCCTTCTCCATTTTGAATGAGAACATTGCAGTTGTGAGAAGCCAAACACTAAAGAAAACATTTCCCCAAATCATGTTGTTCTACCAACAGGAAGGGTATGTACAGCTCAAACTTGTAATGCCTGGGTTTGTTGGTTTTTTCCTAAAAAAGGTCATAGAATCTGATAGTTTTAAAAATGGCTTATGTAAAACCAGGCTTACAAAACAAGATTTGTATGCACCCCAAATCTAAACCCCTTATAAAAGCTGTCTTTATAATTGAAATCTTTTAAGTTGCTTGGTATTCCTGATCAAAACATAAATTTCCTATAAACCCCAGGTCTAATTCCACAGGGCCCCAACCTTTTTGTCATTCCCCCTCCCATTTTTGGATTTGGTTATTTTTCCATCATAAATCAGTGAATCGGAGCAGTCCGCTCCCGAGGAATGCGCCTGAGCCCACGAGGGCTGGGATACGGGGCTGCGCGGAGAGGGAGGCAGTTTGCCTTTTGCCAAGGGGGAACCACCCACACGCTGGGAGGACGGGATGGGGGCCCAGCCATTATCTGAACGGCTCCGCTGCCACCGGGGGAATGAAGTAAAGCGGACACAAACAACTGGAATTGCTGCCAAAGCATCGGGCTCCGAGTCCTCCGGAGCCTGCGGATGCTGTAATGCTTCATTGTGTGCTGAAATAGGTTCTCGATTTCCCTGTATTTGCTGTCAGCGCAGCTGACTTCTACGAGCTGGAAAAAAAGTTAACGCAACACAGACCAACATGTTACAGTGCTTTCGGGTGCACCTCCCCAGTCCCTCTCAAAGGACCTAGCCACCACCCACTGTGGGTGCGATTGTGGCCTGGGATTTTTCAGAGCCCTCTCTCACTTACGTATGCGTGGTCCTTTCCTCACTCTCACTCCTGTCCCAGCGTGCTCTAATCTCCTCCTCTGAGAGCTGGTCCGTAACACAAAGGAGCTATTGCTCTCTGTGGAGCACGTTTCTTCTGCCCAGAGAGCATCTGCCGTCCTAAGCAAGCTAAAATAAAGCTGTGTAAAGACACTGGGGGTTCAGAATAGGTGTCCAGCTGGAAAAGAGAAGGTGAAATCATTGTTCTCTATCAAGTGCACACTTACCTTTCTTGCGTACTAACTCATCTTTACAGACAAGCCCTGATGTTACTGTAGTGAGGCATCAAAGAAGTTTTATTTATAAACACGCTGCCTGACGTTTCAAAAACACACAAGACCTACATCGCATTATGGCAATACTAAATGAGCTGATGGTCCCCCTAACACGCATGCTTTGATTTGAAGTTCTAGAGCGTGACTGAATTTTAAGGGAGAAACAGTCCTGTGAATAGGGAGCACTGAGGCTCAACCTCCAGATTATCAGCTGTCATCTGGGTCAAACCAAAAGCACAATGGATAAGCCAACATTTCTGTGCACTGGCCATTTAGATGTACAATGCTATGGTGTGAATGGATGGTCCTGTGTCCCCTGCATAGCTCTTCTGCACAGCCATCCTTGTCTCTCTCAAGGCTGTACATTTTGGAGTGATACCTTTGCAAGCTGAAAACTAACAAAACCAGTCTCTGGACTCAGGCATGTATTTTAGATTTGCTTGATGCAAGCCATTACAGACTATAATTTTTCCCAAAGCAGTGAGCAGATGTGAACAGATATATACCTCATATCCTATTTCAGGCCGTGCTGAACGGTCCCAGCCTGAAGGAAACATGACGTATGTGAACAGCATCTAATTGCCTGTTTAAAACAAGTTTGACCAAGATTAACAAACTCAAGGGATTTCTACGAGACAGTCTCCTGGTCACGTTTCAGGGACTGCCTCAGAAAACCTTCTGTCTTTATATTCTATATAAACTCTTCTCTCTTACTAATGCAAGCCACAAGTAGAGAACGTCCATGTATGTTCCAGTGATGCTCTGCTGCAAGATGCATCACACAATGCTTTCAGCAAAGTGTTACCTTTTCCTTCCTTGCTTGGCTACATGCTTATGAACATGCTTAATAATACTGTGACCTAGTCCTGTCTAAAGAAAGTATAAATAGCTTTTCAAGCATGATCCCTGCATCATCTCTGCTTACCACCAACGGGCCATATTGGCTGCTTCTGACAGTAAGCTACCAAAAAAAAAAAAAAAAAAGCAGTGGCACAAACAGTTCATACAATGCCTGTTGAGACCCTAAGAAATTATTAAAACTATCATACTTTTCCTGATTTGCAGGGCAAGACCATGCAATTCAACCCACTGGGAGAGGAATCAGAGAAGGAAAAGCTCACCAAAGCCACGTCAGATTATCAACATCTGCCTTTTCCTCCAACCAGAACATTAACTTTTTTCCCATTTCTCTTATTTCCCCTGACTGCTACAAGGCTCTACCCACCCCTGTTCCAACAACACTGCACAAATTTCTCCTAATTGATGTCTCTGCTGTTCCAGTCCCACTCTTTCTCCTGCCCCAGACTACAACATCCACAAACCAGGATGGTATCCTTGTTCCCTGAGCTTCCCGGCTCAGTAGCACTCTGTGTGGCAACCCGAATGTATGTTTTCCCCAGGCTATGTGGCTCTGCACACCTGATTTAGACCTGCTGTTTCACATTGTCACCAGTATCAGCCTCGATAGCAGAATATAAACCACCACCCTAGAAACTCCATTATGGTAGAGTTTTTCTATCTCCGTCAGATTCATTTGGATACCCCCAGCCCCGTAACTTCTCATCAGCAGAAAGTGGCAACCCGCCCCGGCAGTCTCCAGGCCGGGGGATTTCTCCTCGGCACATGCCCTTTGCAGCACGCCTGCCACCGTGACACCCGTCAAGGCTGTCAGACCCACCGCCCAGCCTACCTGCACAAAGCCTACATTGTCAGATAAATGAGTCATCCTGCGCAGGAGAGGACTCAATGAACAGACAATATTTTCCACGGGCAGGAAAATAATGAGCATAACATCCCATACCTTTCCTTGTCCTGTTTCCTACTGCCACTCGTTGCAGCGCTGGGACTTTTACAGATTTTTATCACAGTCTGAGGTTTCAGATTTCTCTGGACCATTTCTTGAAAGAGAAGACAAATGCACCACGAATGAGAAGGGAGGTTTTTGCCGTCTGGGAATGCTGCCCAGGAGAGCAGATGTCATTGTGCAACACAGTGGGATTAGCCTCGCTTGCGCTGCTCCTGCACCCAGTCCCTCCTCTGCTCCCTGCCATTTCTCCTTCTGGCATTTTGCTGTCAGTAAGAAGGGATTTGTGCAGACGTTTCGTGTTGTCTCTGCTGACTGAGGAGGTCATTATCACCATCACCCAACTTCATGCCTTCTCCCCTTCACATAGTTTCTACCTCCAGAGCTACCGGGACTCAGGGGTTGCTGATCTGGCTCCCAACTAGCACTAGCTCCTCTTGCGGTGTTGAAAGAAGAGACCCTCTCCTCTCTGCCCTCGTGGTGACACACAGGGCAAACGCTCATAGGCACTTGAAGTGCTGCCTGTGAAATTTTTGGGAGGTTTGTGGACATCTTTTTGATGGTACCTCACACCAAGTGGTCAAAGTGTGGTGATAGCCAGTGAACCTTTTTGTTCCATTCATAGTAGTGTGATCTCTATCACAAAAACAGGCCTCTGAACTACGCAGTCCTTCTCTGGGGATCCAGACTCTGCTTTATTCCTAAGACATCTCTTCTGTCGGCGGCACGACATAGTGCTTCGCATTGAGCACCCCATCCCAGAACCCTCCCTGTTTTGCTGTTTGCTAGAGATGCTCAGGGGAACTCCTGCGGCCCCCCACAACCGGGCAGCTGCTGCTGCCCACGCCAGGCAAAGCCCTGGTAGCTCAGCAAAGGACGATGCCTCAGGGGCTGGGGAAGCCCGGAGCCTGCTGCGCGCAGATGCCCCAAGGGTCTGGCAGCCTCTCTGGCGACTGCCGGATTCTCCAGCCCCCCACGCAGTGATGTGCCCGGACTGTGTCAGATGGCTCAGGCTCAGCTTTATCCCTGGGGAAGAGGTAAGGATAAAAACTCCGCACACTCACTTACAAGAGCACGGTAATGGAGCGGAGCTATGCGAAGATAAAACCCAGGAGCTACCGAGGTGGTGCACGGCCACCGTCTGAGCGCTCATTCACTGGCCTGCTTACAGCTCGCTTACCCTGCAGAGGTCCTGGATCTTTTTCTTTCTTTTTTAGAAAAAAGCCATGCTCTTTTTCTAGCCCCAGACAGGAGAATGGAACATCCTACCTACACCTTGCTCCCTCAGACTGGTTTAGAAGACACTATATGGCGATGCACATCACCTTCTCTAGGTATAAGACATACACACTTTTTAACATCTTAATCCAAGCCGCTTTCCACAGCTTACAGCCTCCTTAAAATATGATGTATCATGAAGAATCATCACTGCACACGATCTCTTTTCAAGCTTTGCACAGGATGTGTGTATGCCATAGAATCTTAAATATAGTTCACAACTAGCTTAAGCTGTGGTGCCCCCAACATTTCTTCTCCCTGTTCCTCTCCCCCAAGGCAATGGCCATAGCAGTTTGTTGGTTGTTTTCTGCTTGGAAAGGCCCTACCGGGACAGCACATTCACACACAAGGAAAAGCAGAGTCACCAGCATGTCACGTCCACTGTGCACCATGGCAAACTGGAATCAGTCAAATGACAACATGTGCAACAATCACCTATGCTGTGTATGCACAACAGGGACAATATATCCATGATTAATTAGTCGCTATCGTTCTCTTCAACATACTTGCGTCCTTATTTCAGCCCTTGATCTCCCAACTCCAAACACATAAAAAAGGTTCCCATATTTACAGTCTTAGCTCAGCGTAGTGTAACATCAAGGAGATGGAGACGTTACTCTAAAATGTCTCTCTATTCAGACCAGAGCCATCCCCAGTTTTGGTTAGTCTGCAAAAAATGCTTCCATTTTCTCTATTTTATGTTTCACTTCCTTCACCTTCCCCTTCTTAGTGTGCCAAGAGAGGCTGCTTGTGCTCCATGAAATGTTCTCTCATTGCTCTTATATCCAAGCAGAAAAGTATATTCAACATTTGGGAAAAGGAGCTGCATGACAGTTAGCTCCCCCCTAAGTATGTCAAGAGGTAAGCACAGGGACCTTTTACCATTGAAATCAGCCTCATATTTCTGTGAGCCAACTTGAAATTCAGAAGTACCGTCCTGATGAGTTTGACTCCACATCTGCAGAAGTTAGAGGGGCAACACCTTCTTCTGGATGCTACGAAGGAGAGAGATATTTGTTAGCGACGGGCTTTGGGCCACAGCAGTGCCGCACACTTTGCAGAGCTGGATTTAGCACCTATACAACTCACGGAGAAAAGCCATTGATTTCAACCAGGCGGGTCACAGACTCACCTCTGAGCTACGGCAGGGTCTCTCCGCTGCCTTTACCAGTCCCTGCACCGCTGCAGATCGCAGGGGCTCTCTCCTGTCCACCTCTTCGCTCTCTGTCCCCCACCGAGGCTGCAGTGCAGCCTGGTTACCTGTGCACATCTCCTCCCTTCGCCGCCCTTGCGCGGTGCCATCCGCCTGGCTCTCCGCAGCGCTTCACCCTCGCTGGCTGCTCTGGGGGGAAGGAGCAGAGGCTCCCTGGGTGGAGGAGCTGTGATTCCAGGCTCCAGAGCTACTTCCAAGTGAGCTTGGGGGGGGAATGGTTCCCAGGGGTCTTGATGGAGAAAAGCAGGTGTTTTTCAGGGACTTGTTTTTCAGCAGAAATATGCAGAATTTTCAAACTAAAATGAGTTTTCAACAAATTCCCTAGCCACCTCTAAGGCAACCTGTTTTCAGAGCTGGATTTCCTGGGAGCATTGAGGAAAATCAGCAAAAATGATGGAAATGTGTGAAGTGATCAAGAAAGGACTGGAACAACATCTGTGTCACATTTATTAAATAAGGCCAGCAGGTGCTAAATTCAAAGCAAGGAAAAAAAGAGTCTCCTTCAAGCAACATTCAGTCCAGCTGTGGGAATATTTGCCACAAGATGTTGTGGATGCTAAAAGTTTATATGGATTGAAAAAGTGATGGAAAAATTACTGAAAGAAGAACACATCCAGCGTTATTACATATCTAGATACTAAGTCTGACGCAGGAGATCCGCAAGTCAAAAACTGCTGGAGGCAGGGAGAGCATTTTGGGAAAGTACCTGCCTCGAGCTTACAATTTCCTTCGGGCACCTCTGCCATCCAGCAATGGGGATGGGCTCTGGAGCACCTCTAGTCCTGGCATGCTCCAGCCTTTCCTAGGCTTTGCGGGAAGGAAACAGGGAGTGACTGGCGTAGGGTGCTGGGCATGAGAGGGAGATGCTCACCTGCTTCCCATGTTTAACCCAACAGCTGTGCCCATCCAGCCAATACAATCAGCTTTCCACCCTTCCCACGGAGAGGACATCAGTGATCGATGGAAAGAGCAGAAGGATGGCCACAGGCAATAAAAAATGCAGACCAGTGTCTGGCAGTCCCGAAAGCATTTGCAATTAAGTCTGCAGCCCTTCAATGTGCTCTGCAGCACTGCCCGTCTCTTACATCCTCCTCCAGCTCCTCCTGCTGTGGGTCAAAACCTGCACTAACCCGCGCTTAGCGCTCAGCAGCTGCGATTAAACCGTGACATTTTGGGGAAGGGGGAGCTGACCTGGTTGTGGTGCAGAGGCTTATGAAGTACAAGACCCAGCAGATCCTACGGACTGCTGACGGTTAATGCTAGACCTAATGCTGCGATAACTCCCAGCTCTCCCACACCTCATCACGACCACCCTCACCTCTCCCACCGCCCTCTCACCACACCCCAACCCTGCATATGCTCCTGCACCGTCCTCCGCTAGAGCAGCCTGC
>NW_010539895.1:0-503 GCF_000687285.1 Phaethon lepturus
TATCACCCAAAAGCCTCTGGAAAGATTGAGAGATATAATGCACTGTTAAAGACTATGTTGAGAGCATTGGGTAGTGGGGCATGGAATCACTGGGATATAAATTTAGCAGAAGCCACTTGGCTGGATAACACCAGGGGATCTGCTAACTGCCCAGACAAAACCCCTACATACTGTGGGAGGAGATAACGTCCCCGTAGTGCACATAGAGAGGTGGCTGGGGAAGGCAGTGTGGATTGCTCCTCCCTTTGGAAAAGGCAAACCTATTCGTGGGACTGTCTTTGCTCAAGGACCTGGGTGTACTTGGTGGGTAATGTGGAAGGCTTGGGACACCCAGTGTGTGCCTCAAGCAGGTTTAACCTTGGGGGGGAAATAATCTGATGAGAGTTGTATGTTGTAGGAAGTAATGTAGCAGGAACTACCTGAACCGATGAAGAGTGAGCTTTGCAAGGAACTGGGTGAGTGCAACGATGACCCAAACCAAGCTGGTGTTGGTGCCCAACAAT
>NW_010539896.1:0-22557 GCF_000687285.1 Phaethon lepturus
TTTTTTTTTTTTTTTTTACATAAAATGTGTTCAGCCTCAGTCTTTCCAGTAATTACATGCAACTGAAATCATACATATACAGTAAAAGCATGAAGAAATTTCCAAACCATTTATAAATTGAGTATGATTTAGATAGTCCACCTGGTTTTTACTGACACAGGCATAAGACTACGAAGCACATGTCGACCACAGGCATTCTGCAAGGAGTTCCAAGTAGACCACAGTTAGCCTAAGGGCTGCTTCAAATTATATGGAGAGGAATTTTAGTGCCTCATTCCAAAACACAGAAGATCTGAGGATAGCACAAAGACATTGTATCATTGAGATGTCATTGGGAAAAAACACACACTGGAAATCAGAATTGTATCTCCAGTTTGTCCAATGAATTCAGTACACTGACAAACTTTAAAAGATCATGCTGTACTCAATCCTGGTTGCAGAAGCATACTAGATCTGTCAGACAACAGAATCCTGGAAAAAAGAAACAAACAGAAAAATAAAACATTGTGCTAAATGGGAGAGATCTTATCTCTGGTTTGCGGCACTGACAAGGAGCTGGAATAAGCACTGGCTCTAGGAAGGCCAGCTGCAGTAGACAGAAAGCCAGAATAATATCTGGATGGCTATATTTGCATTTTTGCCTTTGAAGAAACACATGCTATCAAGTTTTCCAGAGGCATCGCTCTCTTCAGTGGAGTTTGAAGGTATTCTTTGTCATTCTTTAATATGAAATAGAATTCTGCTAGAAACTACATTTTGTTCTTGGACTATAGGAAACCACAACATCAGGAAAGTATGCCCTAAGAGCAAACAAGAAATCACTCCAGGAAAAACACCTTTTCTCCTGCCCCAGAAGCAAAGCGAGAGATTATAACACATTTAAGTTGTGCTGGTATATTTACTTCTCAATCATATTACCATCATGCTCAGGGCTTGTTTCATTACCAATCTAGACATTTACTTCAAACACCTGAGTTACAAATCCAGTTACTGAAAAAAGAAAAAAAGAGGAGAGGAAAGGCGTCTACAGCAAATGCCTTTGATTTGAGGAAGGCTATATCCCTATTTTTTCAGTCACTATTTTAACACAATAAAAAAACACACCAGCAACATGTTGCAAATATTCCTCTAGTGCATCCTATTCTACCTCTCTGTAAAGCTCCCTGATCTTACTTGAAAATGTCTGTTCCAAAGCCCAGTACAGCCAATGGGGATCAGTATGATTTCATCTGGTTTATGGTACAAATGTAAACATTTATCACATTTTTTTCTAGATAAACTGAAAAAACAAATATTCATTTGTGTAATTTCATGGAGAGTATTAACAAAAGCATTAAGGTTTTCAAAACTATGTAAAAGAGGTGTATTCCCACTAACTTAATGGAAATTTAATAGGAATTAGGCATTCCAATCCCAGAGATATCTGAAAATCCTGACCAAAATGCCTGACTCAGTCTTCTTTTTTACATTAGAACTGTTTCATTTTTATGTGTATTTCCATCTATTCGCAGCCATAATCACACAAAGCCAAGAGAAACAATTTCTCATTAACACTGTCCACTGCATTTTCTACCTCTTCATTACAGATCCCCAGAACTGAGTTATGCATTTAATGTGAGTAAAGTACTGAGGTCTGAAGTAACTGTTAAATTAATTTAGCACTAGAACATAAAAATCGAGACAAGAGAGCTATCACCATATAACAGCAGCAGGGAAAAGTTGCTTTTTATTTACCTGTAATAATTTAAAAAATGCTTACAAGTTCTTTTTCAATTTCACCACTTTGCCTGAATATAACACTGTTACCAACTCCTACTAAGGATTACTTAAAACTTTAAATTAATTTTTTAAATTAAAAAATAGTGCACTTATTAAAGGTGATTTAGACACAAATATTAAAATACTGTAGATTAGCCAAAATATTAGAAGCAAAGAGGAAACCATGCTAGAATTAAGTGAATGGCTGTTGGGAGATAGGACTGACACACTACTTATTCTCCAGCATTTTGGACATAAGAGGAAACTTCTAGGTGTGCTCTTGGAAGTGCAAGTACAACAAGAAAAGAGTCCTCTGCAATCCAGATTGAATACCTCACCAAGACTTGGAATAGACTGTCAGTCAAAGTCCGGGTGCCTTGCAGCCATATTTCTGCCACTCTTCCATGTAAAAGCCTATCTTGGACATAAAAAAAGGACTACTAAAGGGCTTTAATGAAATTCTTCACTAGTTTGTACTCAAGGCACTAATCTTTTTTTCAGTTTCCCAGGATTTCTCCATCCACAGGTAGTGCTTTTCCTAACAAGGACTCCCATGGCTCTTTCGGCTTTGAGGATACCTCCTTCAGTTATATGAGGTATAGCTGTCTCTGCAGGATTGGTCTAGTGACACACATGATAGCTGAGAGGAAAGCAATAGAACTTAAAAGTAACTGCAGCTGTACATGTTACCTTTCCAAAACAATCTGACTTTAATTAGTCAAGCAGGACACATTAAGCTGAAATGAGGATTCTGAATAGCAAAACCAAACACTTCTATAGTCTGTCACATCTAGCAGAACAGATTCCTGAACTGCAAGTCAGGATACTGGACTTAAGTTCTTGCCTTACCATGAGATCCTGGGCAAGTCACCTGAGTGGTCTGTGCTCTATTCCTTCTCCAGTCATTTTCTGCTTTAACTATTTAGGTTATAAATTCTTTGAGCAAAGAATCCTCTTCCCCCCCCCCCCCCAACATGTCTCAATTAACAGAGCCCTAATCACAGATAGAACTTGATACTTCATAGTAGTAAAGATGTTAAGGATGATTAAAAAAAGGTAACACTTGCTTATCCACAAATTTTCAGTGCTGTTTGCTTCTTTAGCAACTACAAATGATCTGGTAACGTTTTCCAACCTGCACAGTCTGTTTAGAGTTAATAGAACCCTGTGTAGGTGGGAAGGGCTGCTGGTGTCTGTTTGCATAAAGGGTAGCGGGAAGACAGCAATGAGGAATTTAAAACATATGAAATAAATTGGAATGTGTAGAATACATTCTGGTGCCAATATTTGTCTGTCCACACTTTTAATAAACAGTTGTGAACTAGAAGACTAAGTGCTGTTTCAATATTAAATCAGATGGAAGATTTCTGAAAAAAAGAATATACATTACACACCACATAAGCTTCCTGAGCCTTCTGGAACAGTCTGATGAATACTGAAGCTGGGACAGGTGATGACAGCCTCTGAATTAAGTGTCAAATGCTAAATGCTATTTATTTCCTTAATAAAGGAAATAATAATTGGAAGAATTAATATACACCAGCTTTTTACTATAGGAAATCAGTCACAGTTAATCCAATTTCTTAATTTATAAGCCAAGCTTGATTTGAACAGCAAGAAAATTTGCACTATAGAGTTCTAAGACAGTTTCAAGGGTCTGCTTTTCACCATTATGTTAATGAGTATAAACAGAATATAACTGACTTTTAAAACCATTGGTTAATTTTAGTGCTTGTTCCATTCTTTACATTCTCATCTAGACAAATGAGATCAGATATAAACAATGTTTCCTTATGTGTTCCAGTAAGATTGGATAAAAATCAGTGAATAATGCTTAAAAAACAGCTTCCCCCTTCAGTAGATTAATAATTCTTGCTGATTTATTATTGAGTCAAAGAAAGCACTCCTCTTTGTTATGACAGGTGTCTTGGCTCTTTGGAGGGAAACAGCTGCAAATATTAGGAAACAGATGAAATTCAAGATAATCTCTGTTCCCTTTCAGTGCATAGGAATGTCAGTTTACTAGGGGAGAGAGTTTGCAAGAAAAAAAGCCTTTGATTTTTTTTTTTTGTTGTTTGGAAATATTTAAGTGGAAATCTTGGGGAAATAATGGAACAGAAAAAAGTCTTAAAGGACACACCGTAATAACTGAAACATGTCCAGGAATAATTACAGAATTCCATCCCATAACAGAGCATGAGGTAGTCTTGTGAGGAGTGGGGAGTTGGACACAGTGATCCTTATGGGTCCCTTTCAGCTTGAGATATTCTACGATATGAATTATTTAAGATAAGCTGAATGTACTGAACCACACTTGCCTTTGACATGCCTCATGTCTTGTTACTGGCAGCGTAGTCCAATGCACAAGCACTCTGATTTTCAGCACTGAGGATTGCACAAAAGAGAGGGCAACAGAGATTCAGGCTCATGACTAAGTGTCTATAATCACTTTTTGTTAGCAGAAATTATCTTGTGTTTTTCAAAGGAGAAAGGGGAATGAAACATTAGGCTGAAATACTACTGCCATACATAATATTGTAAGACTTCAGCTTTAGTGAATGGTGAATGGTGACTTTGTAGGCTCCAGTCACCATTTCAGTCCTTTTGTTCTTCCTTAGTACCAACTCCATGTCATCAAGAAAGTTCAGCGTAGCAGCTGTAGTACGTCAGGAAAATCAGCAATTCCTAAAACACCTCAAACAGCTCATAGTATACTCCCTTCTTAGAGATGCAGCTTCATGAGTTCTATGTTTACAGTGACTTACTGGAACGCAAACCAACACATCAACTTTACCCAGGCTCCCAAAAGCTGTGATTCTTTTACTTCAGATAGCAAACACAATGTGGTGGTGGGGACTGTATCATGCCTTTTCTCGCCATTCTGAGACATAAGATCTAACAGTCCTCCTCTAGCTCACAACTTCTTCCAACTCATTCTTCCTCCTGTCTTACTTTTGTAATAATATCACTCCGTCTTCTTCCATGAAGCTCGATGACTGAAAAAGCCAACATGCATTCATAAATCTGAGTCAATTATGGATTACTAATGTGCCTGGAAGTAAAGTTAACAGTATATGGCCATAGCAAGTTATTAATCTCTCCAAAATATCTACTCCTACATGCAACTTACTAGGAATTTTCCTATTACTGAAAGGAGAGAAGATTCTATAATATAGTAGAATGGCCTGATCAAAAAAATTGCCTATTCATTGGAGGCAGGTGTCACTATTTTACACAGCCTTTTGGCATCTTTGACAATATTTGGCCCATACCACCCGCTTATAAATTAAGAAATTGGATTAACTGTGCCCGTTTTCCTATAGTAAAAAGCTGGTGTATATTAATTCTTCCAAGAAATTTTGTTTTCCATCTTTTAAGCATTTAGTTCATCAATATAAAACCTAAAATCCTTCAAAAGAAAGTTGCTTTAGGAAGTGGTTCCATCCTTCAACAGTATCATTAGAGATCTTTGTATTAAAATGTGGAAGTAGTACATCAGTGAGAAAAAAAAAATGTCAGCAGATGGGAAATGCTTTTAGTAAAAAGCACATCCAGAATGAATAGTAAGTCAAAAGCATGGCTGCCTCTGCAAAACAGAAGATACATTAGAGAAAACAGCTTGTTTAGACAAAGCAGTTTTGAGTTCCTTGAAAAAATTTCTTTTAAGATAGCTATCAATATAGAAAAGGCTGTTGGGATATCTAAGCTCTTACTTGCATTTTACATGTTGTCTGATTGACTGCCTGATAGTAAAGGAACATTAGACTAATAAAAAACCTCTCCAAAAGCTTTTCATGATGTACGTGTGGGACTTCCAGGCAGGTAACAAGTAACCAAGATTAATGGTGAACAGAAGCTGCTTTTTAGGTAAATGGCTTCTTTTCTGAAAAAAGTTTATAACCATTTGCATTTATGAACAATTTATGCTACAAATGAGATGGGCAAAGATTTATTTGAAAGATGAATTGGTAAGATTTAAAGTTAAACTGGTTTTCATCAACATTAGATTGTTTTGGAAACAGCATTAGCTTTACTTATTAAATAAACACTGTTTTTGTTGTGTCTGAAGATTTGCCTTTATTGTTAGGACAGTGGGCAACCCCTGCTATGTGAAGATTCTATTTAAGTGCAAGTGCCATAAGATTTTTTTGGAACGACTATACACATGCAATGCTAGATATAAACACACTCTACCACTATGCATTGGAAAATAAGAACTGAAGCCTTGCATCCAAGTCTAATAGCTTTTCAACTCTGCAACAGGACACTTATGTCTTGCTACAGTTAAACCAAGAGTGCTGCAGTACTAAACAGGATTAATTCATGGAATACTCGTCTTCAATTTTGTGTAAAAAATACAGAACTATGACTTTGAAACATACATTTAATTGTAGCCTGTTTAATAACACATTCAACTTACAGTCTACCACAGTTCTGTCAGAGTAATTAAAAACAACAAAGAAATACTTTCAGTGATAACATGGGGAATCTTAAAGGGAGTTTTGGATAAGTTATCATGGAATTGTGGGCTATAAACCACAGGGGTTTGAAATAACACCATCTTTAGCATGTCACACTGAACTTGGACATGATTATTTTAGACAACTAAAGCTGATGAGTTTAGAATTTGCATGTAACATTAAGGTCTACTCCTAATCTGTTGAAGGTTTTTTTTTTTTTTAACTGTAAAATAGTGTGTCAAAGAGAAATAGTTTTAGATAAGCTTAAAAATCAGTTTAAGAAAATTGTGGGGGAAAGAAAATAAGGTGTTTATTGTTTTCCTTCTTTGAACAACTGAATGTTCCTGTTTATCAACTGAATTGGTCTGACTTGATATACAACCTGTCTTTTGCATTTCAGAGTCTCACTAGTGAATTCCAGATTGTTTCTTCTTTTGAATCACCCCAAAACACAGCTAAAATGGGTACTGAGGTTAGAACTTTCTTGTGAGTGCAAACACACCCAGATTGGGGTGGGGTACAAAAAAGCAAAACAAAAACCCAAGCAGCTACTGTGGTTCTTTCCAGAATTGAAGAGATGAAACTGCAAGTTAACATCTAAATCACATGATGCTACAAATACTATACCTAGAAGAAGTACTTTAACTTACCACCAAGAAATAACATATGCAAGAATCATGATTTCCATCACTGCAGGAAGAAAGGAATGTCTTGCTGTTGGTGTTCAACAGCTGTATATTGTGAGGTTAACTATGCCCATTTGCTTTGAGGAAAGTTGCCCCATACAGCCCTGCTTACTTGATCATGCAAAGATGAAAGGTTTGAGTAGGCTGCACAAGGAAATAGAAATGGTTCTTATACAGCCTTTTAACACTGTATGGACCCCTCAAGCCACATGTCATTGTTACCAAGTTACTATATGCACATAGCTAATACTGGGTTTGTGACAAAGGATACAAAGTTGAAAGTTTTTCCTGTCATTTAAAAGTCCAAGAGGAATTTTAGGTCTTCAGTTGTCTTTTTCCACAATTTCAGCAGCTTGGAACAGGTCTATTTTTCTTTCTCATCAGGCATAAGTGTCATAGCAATACTAATTTCTCCTCTAAATAACCATGTCTGCAAAATTGTTAGTTACTTGTTCAGAAAAGATACCACTTTAAAGAACATACCCTTCATTACATTTTCTACAGCAGTAAATTGTCACTCTAATATGAAAAAATACTTAGACTTTAAGTATGAGATTTTCAGACACATTCTGTATTGGCTTAACTCCACTTTCCACTAATTTTTCAGTAAACAGAACTATACTAAGTGAAAACCTTAAATGACATTGAAGAATTCAGAATTAAGATATCTAAGAATAAGAGGATCAAAACAGTCTTCTGTAAATTGCAAGCCAGGTTCATGCACACTACAATTCAATAATTCATTTTAATACAGTCTATGGCCAATAACAGATTTAAGAGCATTCATGGTGTTTTCATCAATCCCTTCAGTGACAGGGAAGAATGCTGAAAGGAATAGGAAAGCACATCTGATCAACACATGGTTCAGGGGCAGGTGCCATCGTCAGAATTTTGGGGTTTTTGACCATGGGGCGGTTTACACTGCCTCCTCGCAGCAGATGGAGTGCAACTGTCTCCAAGGGGCAAAAGGATTCTTGCTTATGAGCTGGCAGGCCTCATCGAGAGGGCTTTAAACTATATTTGAAGGGGGAAGGGGACAAAACCAGGCTTACTAGAGTTGAGCCTAGGAGTGGCATGCCAGAGTTGAAATTGATAGCCCAGCTCAAGTGCATCTACACCAATGCACATAGCATGGGCACCAAACAGGAAGATCTGAAGCCATTGTGCAGAGGGACAGCTATGATGTAGTTGCCATCACAGAAACATGGTAGGATGGCTCTAATGACAAGAGCGCTGCAATTGATGGCTATAAGCTCTTCTGAAGGGATAGGCAAGGAAGGAGAGGCGGTGGGGTAGCTCTGTATGTTAGGGAGTGTTTTGATTGTATAGAAATCAATGATTGAGGCCGCAGCTTGAATCCTGTGTTCAGTTTTGGGCCCCTCACTACAAGAAGGATGCTGAGGTGCTGGAGTGTGTCCAGAGAAGGGCAACGAAGCTGGTGAGGGGTCTGGAGCACAAGTCTTATGAGGAGCGGCTGAGGGAACTGGGGTTGTTTAGTCTGGAGAAGAGGAGGCTGAGGGGAGACCTTATCTCTCTCTACAACTACCTGAAAGGGGGTTGTGGTGAGGTGGGTGTTGGTCTCTTCTCCCAACTAACTAGTGATAGGACAAGAGGAAATGGCTTCAAGTTGCACCAAGGGAGGTTTAGATTGGATATTAGGAAAAATTCCTTGACAGAGAGGGTGCTCAGGCATTGGAACAGGCTGCCCAGGGAGGTGGTGGAGTTGCCATCTCTGGAAGTGTTCAAAAAACGTGTGGATGTGGCACTTCAGGACATGGTTTAGGGGACATGGTGGCACTAGATTAATGGTTGGACTTGATGATCTTCCAACCTTAGTGATTCTGTGATAATATTAAACATTGCTTAGATAATTTTACTGGACCAAAATAGATAGCTGAGTATGAGTTACTGATAGAAGAAAGGGTTAAAACCTCTATTGAACTTGCTCCCAGAACCAGATTAGTAATATATTTTATCTTACTTCTGCTGAAAAGACAAAAATATTATGGTTTTCTACAGGTATTCTAACCTATTTGTCTGCAGATGTTTGCAGCTATTTGTTATAGATTTGATGCCAAATACTTGGCTACTGATACTGCCATCATGTGTTATCACTCAAAGCTTACATTGACAAGCAAAAGCATGTCCCTTTACAGCCCTGCTAGTCATGGAGGACACCTTCCTTTGCATACCTCCATCATTTTGTAATATGCCTATGCCTCCCCACAACAAAGAGCTGGCAAGGAAAGTAACAGCATCCCTGCCAAGCATGCAATACCACCTTCCCCCCCCTCCCCCACCCCAACAGCATGCTGAAACAAAGATTTAAGAGTGACTGCCCATAGAGGGTGAGGGTGGAGAATCACATCCCAGTAGTTAAATATTTGCATTGATAAAGACTGCACTGCTCTAATCCTGTATCACAGCTGGTTTGGTAACCACCAGAATTATGCACAGAAGTTATTGCTGCAGAGATGCCAGCATTTCAAACTAGTAATTTGCCTCAGTGATTAAACTCATGTCATATATTACAGTACTGTTTAACAATATTTTAGATCGCACCCACTACTACACACATTAATATATACATAATAATAACAGTATCTAAGGTCAAATAATAGGTTAATATAGCATCCAATCTTCAAGTAGATACATTTACCAATTCAAATATCAATAGCTTCTGAGGTTAATATTCTCAGGACTCTACAGCTTTTGAGTTTTAATATTCAGAAGTTAAGAGGAGAAGTTGCCACTGCAATTCTCCATCTGCTGCATAGCATAAGCACCAAACTCACCCAGTATTTCTGTAGGAAGGTCATCACTTCTGTTTGAGTTAAATGTACTCTAAAAGACACCAATATCTTCTCTACTCACACATACCAGAACACACCTTAGCCCACAGCATCCCAACAGAGCTGTCCCTTAACTGATTGCTGACTGTAGCAAGGATCTGGAAAGCAGAGTCACTGCCTCCCAGATACCTCCTCTTATCACTAAGGGTGAGCTACATTTTTCATGAGACTTTATTTGGCTGTATTAAAATGCAGGCCATCCAGATGAATTCAGGTCACCAAGCATTAAACTGCTTTGTATAACTGTCCTATCCTGACAGTTTGACTCCACAAAAAAATACTAATGTTCAACGCATGTTTTAAGGGTGTCCTGGTTTCAGCCAGGATAGAGCTGGTTTTCTTCACAGAAGCTAGTGTAAGGCTGTGTTTTGGATTTGGAATGAGAAACTGTTGATAATGTGCTCATGTTTTGGGTTGTTGCTAAGTAGTCAAGGACAGTCCAGCTTCTTGTGCTGGCCTGCTAGCAAGGAGGCTGGGGGTGCACAAGAAGCTGGGAGGGGACACAGCCAGGACAGCTGACCCGAAGAGATATTCCCTACCATACAACGTCATGCCCAGTACATAGGAGTTAGCCGGGGGGTGGAAATCACTGCTCAGGGACAGGCTATCGATCACCAGGTGGTGAGCAATTGCTGTATTGGGCATCACTTGTCCTTGTGCATTCCTTTGTTGGTATTATTATTGTTATCATTGTTGTTTCTTTCTCTTTCTCTCCTATTAAACTGTTTTTATCTCAACCCATGAGGTTTTTTTTCTAATTCTCTCCCCCATCCCACTGGGGGAGGGGGAAGTGAGCAAGAGGCTGCGTGGTGCTTAGTTGCCGGCTGGGGCTAAACCACGACAAAGGGATACCAATTATCATCTTCTACTGTAACAGGCAGCAATACAATGCAGACGAATTACAAGACATTTACTTTTCTTTCTCTCCAGGAGGCAGAAAGACAGTCTTGAAAGGTGCTGTGACTCATCAACTTTCAACACAAAAATCATGAAAACTACTTTCTGTGGAGAAAGATTACTAAGTGTTTAAAGTAAGTTGACCTTACTATCATAATGTTAATTTATATACAGATAGTGTATGTGTATAAAACACCTAGAAACACCACACGGGGAAAGTAATAATGCTTTCTAGCAGCAGAAACACTACATTGTTTTGCATTTTAGTTTTTGCTCTGGGACTTTAATAAGCTGAAACCATTCACACCAAAACTACAACATTTTTGCTCTGTCTCTTTCCCCATCTCTACAGGAAAAAATACAACCCTGAAGTCCTGTCACTTTCTGGCATGACTTCTGCATCTAGTGATGACAAATGCAAGCTTACATTTGACAACTCTAAAGAGGATAGATGACATGCTGCCTGTGATTACTCGTCCTTCCTCGAGTCCCCCTGTCTGGCTTGAATACATCTGATCTCACTTGTCTCCTACGTGATTTTTAAAAACCCCATGGAAGGGGCACATCTTTGTTCTGTGTTTGTAAAAGACTCAGTTTGCTGTTCCACAACCTTCAGAAACATCTTCAGTGCACTTATAGTTCCATACACTACCACTACTCTACCTTCTATCACAGTAGAAGGAAAGCATCAGTTTGTGGTGCCTAAACACAGGAGTGCCACCATCCAGCACCTGGCAAGACCATAACAGACTTCCTCTCATGAGGGTCCCACAGAGCATTTTGGAACACAGCAGAGCCCAGAGTGCAAAATGTACTGACATCCAGTACACAGTTCAGAAGCCCATAAGTGTTAGGGGATACTAAAATAAAGCTGATCATTCAGCTTCCAGTTTTGTCCAAGTGTATTCATTTATTGCTTCTGAGTGTAAGCCAGTCTGCAGCTATTAGGTACTAGGACTGGATTTACTGCAAGCATACTATTCCCCTGAAATAGGATATCAGGCAAGACAGGAATAAACATTAAGCCTGATCTAAGAGGACAAATCCTACTTTTTCATTTCCATCTTCTGACTGGCTTCCACCTCGCTCCTCGTTTTTGCGTTTCTAGCTTCTTTGCTGATAAGCACCCACTGCACAAATATAAACTGGGATGAAGATGGTTCAAACAGTTTAAAAAGTGTAGCCAACCATCACTCAAGCACCTAGTTATTCAGATATTCCCTAGATCTGGCTGACCATTTTGTTGCACTTTAACTGTAACATAGCAGTAAGTATCTCTACTCTTTCATTGTATTATTTCAATTCACAAAGGGAAAGAAATATGATCACTGAAGTTGTGCTTTTCTTATTTCCACTCCTTTTCCCTGCAGAAAAAATAAAAATCAAAGACAGTCCCGTACAGGACAGTGATTCATTCACATATGCAATTTATTTTAATACTAAACAGTATTTTTATCTGCTTCATAGTCTATAGTAAGTACTTTGACTTTTGAAGAAATTTCTGATTTTGAAAGTAACCAAAAACAAATATTAAAAAAATATACTGTACTTGGAAACTCTAGATTGTTTTTACTAGGTCTGAGTTCAGGCTAATGAGGATCTACAAAGGGGGAATTCCCATTACTCTTCCCTGGTTTCAGATATTCTCTGATAGGCTGGGACTACCTCTCACGTTGTTCTAATACGCTTCATTTGCCTGCTTTGGCAACAGAGGAATGAACCTATCACATTGGTTTCCCCAACCACTCATGAGAAATACTCCAAATGAGGGATATCCTCCAGGACTAAGGTTCACCCTGGTTAACCTTTCTCTCATGAAGCTCTTTTCACCTGCAAATATTCTTCTTTTGTTAGGATTGTCTCAAGCAAATAATTGTCAATATCATGTCAAATTAGTACACCAGACAAGGCTGCTCTTACAAGGTAAAAAGTGTGAATTCCTTATTTTTACTGTAGAGGCTTTTGCTTTGCATAAAAGTCACAGAATGCTACTTTCTTACCAGGAAAGACTGAATAGCACCAGCTTAGTCTTTTGCTCAACTGAGCTTGAAGGTGGGTCTGAAATTACGGCACTACCAAATATATTTAACCCAAGACTCATTCAACTTGAATTAAGTCCTTGCACAGAGTCTAGTTCCAAAAAAAAGAAATCCAGCCGTTAGTAGTTTTGCATGTTAGCAATGAGTTGTAACATGAGTGTTAGCAGTCTTTTAGAAGTGTTTCTTGGAGATAAAATTTGAATAATATATGTGGTTTAATTTAAATAATTTATGCATAAAGGACTGCAGAGTTATAATTGTAATTACAATGTTCAACTCTGTAGCAATGAGGTGCATTTGAAGTTGGATACTGATCGTACTGTATATCTTATCCTTCAAATTTCATTTTGTTTTGAAAAAATCCTTTTGAGCACAGGGAGATGGCACAAAAGTTCAAGTGAAGTTTTAGAGAGTTTCTTTCCTACGCATTTTTTTTATTATTATTTAAAGTCTGAAATCCAATCTTCCATGCTCTGTGTCATGGTGATAAAGTAAAGGTGGCTGAAAAGTGCCCCTGGTCAGAGAAGGACTTTTTTTACTGTTCTTGTGAAGGAGCAGCTGTTCCTATCAATAATTTCCTGAAGCAATAGGCCTGGAGCATAAACAATATTTTATGCGGATGGCAGTGGAACAGAGTATGTTATTACTGAAATTTTTGCACTTCACTGTGGACAATGGATTAACCCTGTGTGACATAAGAAATTCAAATGTTACTTGCTAGAATTAAAGGGTTAAAGTATTTTAAAGAGAAAAAAATTCTACAACAAAATGGTGTCAACATGGTTCATAGAGAGAGAACACTGTGGCATTTGGAGCACTTCAGAAACTGCATGTTGAAGACTGAACAGACATAAGGTTTGTTCCCACCATTCATATTAATACTGTTATTTTTTAACTTGTAAAACATGCCCATAAAGAGATACTAAGTGTAACAGGTAAATCCCTAATACAGCCATTCAGGATGTTGGACAAGCGTGAGGGGAATGGATAACAGATACTTGTGTGCTCTTCCTAATTAAAATCTCCTACTGTCAGCATTGACAATTGAAGGACCATTGTTCTAGTCAGGCATACCTTCTCATGTTATTTCTAGTAACAACTAAACAGGTAAGTAATGTTCAATTTCAAGCACTAACAGACTCAAAGACCACCAAATTTTAAGTCCCATGAGCAATATTTCTAGAGGCCAAGCTGGAGGCAAGAGAGCACACTTATGGATTCCACTGCTTGTAAACAGCATGCAGATATTCAGACAGGCTTCAGGCAGACACCATGAGCTCCAAAGTTTGAATAAACAATTGTAAAATTTTCATGGGTGAATGGGAAACATGCTCCTCAATATCAGGAAGAAGTAAAAGTTATGTCTGCATTTCTTTTCATGGAGAATATGCTGCTCCACACCATATACTGCTGCTTGAAAAGCAGCTCTGGAAGATAATGACAAAAATCACTGGCTTGCAAAGTGTGTAACAACTGTATTTTTCTCTTTCCACTTTGTCCAGTATTACATGTGATGATGGATGATCATACTCATCCCTTGCTCACCCACATCTATAAGAAGTGCAAGGTTAGTATACCTTTCCAAAATATGGATTAACAAGTAGTGTCTTTAAGACCTTGTAACTTAAAAATATTTCACGTGAAAAAGGCAAGCTAAATTACCAAAGGAAAAAGCTTATAAGAGAAAGGCAGCTACACTGCAAGAAAGGCATTTTAGGTGTTCAGAACAGACCAAAAACCCCAAAAGTCTCTAGTCAAAAGCCTGAAATAACACTGAGATCAAGTGTTGTCATAAGACTATAAGCAGCAGTTGCTCTTTTAGCACACTTTAGTTCTATCATAAGGTATGTCTCTTTTTACTGAATAGCTATACTTTCCAGGAGCAAAGTCTGAGCCAGAAGCCATTTCTAACATATACAACTGGACAGCCTTTTAGGGGGAAAAAAAAGCCTTTCCCTTCCCAGAGCACCTCTGCTTGCCATTTCAATTTCCTAGGCAAGGCTAGGGGCACTGCGGAACCAATGTGTAGAAGAACAACCTACAGCCAACAGGCTGAGAAGCAAGGCAAGGGACTAAGGGAAATGCAGTGCTACCACTACAAACAGTGTGAAGACCATACAGTGCTGTCACAGTGAAACCATAGCAATGGAAATGAAGTTACCAAATCAGTACCATCTTTGTTTCCCATTAACAGGTCATGTAAAAGACTCAGCTTGAGTTATTCAAGCTATGCAGAAGGTATGTTGTGTTTGCTCTAAATATACAGTACATACTCATATCTTGTCCATGTCTTTCTTGTGTTGTGGGCCCCAAAACTGGATGCAATACTCCAGGTGGAGTCTCACAAGAGTCAAGTAGAGGGGGAGAATCACCTCCCTCAACCTGCTGGTCATGCTTTTGATGCAGCCCAGAATACTGTTGGCTTTCTGGGTTGCAAGAACACGTTGCTAGGTCACATTGAGCTTATGAATGTCACATTTAAAAAGAAATTAGGTGCTAAATGCAACTCATTATTCCAAAACGAAGGTGTTGTGAAGATCCAGATAATGAAACATATAGTCTCTCCTTCCTGGAATTTAATAAATTGAAGCTGATAAATACTGTGGCTCTTGAACTGACATAAGCAGCTTTATCAAAGGAGCAAATCTGATAAACAAGCAATCTGCACAGAGTTAGAGATTAAGCAAGTGAAACCTTCAGAAGCCATGCTTTGCTTCTTGTTTTGTAATTTTGCTGTCAAAATTACAGCTGCTATAAGCTTTATAGCTTCAAGCTCCTTCCAAATCACCATGAACACAAACAACAGGCATTAACCAGTCACCTAAAAAATACAGCTCAATTTATAGTTTAATTCTCATTAAGACTGCACCTATGTGTTAATTTTTGCTAAAGAAACCCAGTAACAGTCTGCAAATGCTAGCAAGTTGTGCTACACCTAGAAGTACAGACTGCCAGAGGAAAAAAATTCCTGCTGCTTCAAAAGCTACAGTCCTCAGTTTCAAGTTCAAACTGATTGGCACCATGCTTTTCTGGCAGTAGTTCAAGATGAATGGATAGACAATCTAGTAGTATCAAATTGGTGGGGGAAAAAAAATGTTTTTCTATATCCCACAGTTTAAACATACAATTAGACTTTATTTCCCAGCAGAGAAATAGCCAAGGTTTAGAATCTGAGGTTAAGACAGAATAAGACAGGTTAAAAACCTAACTGAAAGCTGTTACATAGTATTTTGCACCACTAAATCAATTGCTTTGTAAGCTTACTTAAATTTCAATCAGCCTTAAAACAAATGTCTGGTTTTATCTCAAAAAAAGCAGAGTACTCATTCAAGACATACATATCCTAGACCATTTGGGGAAAAAAACATACCAAAACACCCCAAACCCCAGTAACATGAGGTAAAGCCTGAAACAACCTGGCTACCTACCCTGCAACAAAATCTAAGATCATACTGTCCCACAGAAGAGCTTGCATGCAGGGCAAAATATGCAAAGTAAATCTCTAGATATGCTTGACAACAAGCAAAACATTTCCAAACTCCATTCTGGGTTTTCTTTAACTACTCTAAGAACAACATTGCTTTTGCAGTCCATGGTGATGCAAGGCTTCAGCTGTGACAGTGTCCCCTGCCAGTCAAAGCAGCCATGTTAATTCAGCAATTTTACCATGCTTCTGTGAAACTGCCCAAAACACTCATACTGTAACAAAAAACCTAACAACTAGAAAACCATACCAACAACCCAGCTTTAACTGTCTGCAGTAACCCATGAACTTTAAATAGTCAAGATCAGACACAATTACAATAACATATTGAAATGTAAATTAAAAAAAAGAGGGAGAACTGCACACAAAATTATGCTGGCACATCCACTACACATGACAGTGTCTGAAGTTCAAGTCACTCATCTGAATATTTCTATCCACATGACCTAGTATATTACATATGTCAAATATTTGAGGTAGGGAATATGACATGATGAAAAATTTATATTAGAGAACCTGACAACTGCAGACAGGATATAAATTCAAGGGTTCAGGTTACCTGTAGCACAACTCTCAGAACAAAGACCTTGTTTTTAATAGTACATACACTGTTTGTCCCACAGCAGGCAGCTGTCTCTTATAACTGATGTCTAAGGTAACACTGATTGATGCTGTTTCTCCAATCATTTTCCAAACTTTCCCGTTTAATGAGGTGAGCTGCACAATGGCAGTTTATTTACCTGCTGGCAACCCTTTTCTTTGAGGGGTCACTGCTCTTATAGTGGCACCTGCTTACTCCTTTGCTTTTAGGTCTCTCAAGGTTCCCATTATAAACCCATTTTTAGATGTTTATTCTGTAATACCCTTCAAGTCCACTGTGGGTCGAGGCATGGCTCACAAGGTCTTGGCAAGTATTTTTTGTAAGTAATCATGGCTCTCTTGCTCCATCCTCACTAACACAGGAATGACTCTTTCTGCTGCTTCTTTGGGGGAAGGTTATACCTACTTTTTCCTAAGGAAACAAACATTTTGCAGGCAGGAAAACCTCAAACAGAAAGTGTAATCACATTATTATACTTTCTAATCTTCCAAGAGATATTGACCTGCACCCAAAACCCCCAGATTTTGGTATTCTGCTATCTCAAATTTATTGCATCAGTTGGAAGGCACTGCTTCCCTGCCTTGGTTCACCATAATCACTATAGGATCTTGCCTATTATTGCAGGCCTGTTGGCATTCCCTTTATCCTAAAGTCAGGAGATGTTACTCTTACTGAAGAGGTGGTATCACTTAAGCCTACTTCATGTTTCAGATTACATCTGTCTTGTAATGTTGAAGACAATAGAATGGAAGGTAGCCTATGTGGAACAAGGTAGCTTTCTCCTGTGGAACAAGAAAAAAAATACCAAAGCTAATCACCTGTTGTTTAGTCATGGTAATGTACACATAAGGAATAGACCAGACAGTCACCATGACAGTGATGTGACTGATCAAATGGTACAAGTAGAAGAAACCCAGCAGATGGGGTTCCCGGCATGTTAACCCAGTAAACCCAGCAGTGAACATAACCAGCTGTTTAACAGTAAGCAGACACTGGGAAGTGGGTCATACATGCAGTACTACCTGTGGTTGAGAAATAAGTAGCATGTAAAAGGTATTCACAATTTTTTGTGGGAACATAAACTAAGTTTCAAGTCTCAGAGCTGCAAATTGCAGGGTCACAACTGTGTATGCCCATGACACACTGGAATCTTGCAGGACAAGCAGCAGTGAGACCACAAGCCCAACTTGCAGCACAGTGACGACATTTACCCATCAGGTTCATGAACCCTTATCAACCAACCACCTCAGCTCATTATGTTATGAGACTATTAACTACCTATCTGCCCTAACCTCTAGCATAGGCCAAAACTCTTAAGGTAATACAAAAAGAAACAATAAGACCATAGGAAAAAAACCCTATTGGTCTGGAGTTCAGCATTTCAGCTTTGTCATTACAGCGGTAACTGCTGTGACAAGAGATGCTCTAGCTGCAAGAACTCTTTTTGCAACTAATTGCTGGGTAAGTTATCAAAAGAAAAGTGGGAAGGGAAGAAAGTGTTTGTACTAGCATTGATAGCGTGTGCACACTGCTTTCCTTTCACAACATCACATGTTTCTGAAATGCAGTTTTTCTAATCTTCTTCTAATCATACACTTTCCAATCCCTAATGATTCCCTATTTTAATCACAAAGGCAGCTAGGAGGACTGAGTTGTGAAAGATTCAGTGCATTCCTTAACACAGCTACATAACACCTTTTGTGTTAGCTCTGACCCTGTTTGAAAGATTATCCACTAGCTAGGAACAAAAATATTCTACCTTCAAAGTTTTCATGCCCTGCTGTATTCCTTTCACTCTGATCAATCAAATGACAGAATCTTGTTTCTGATCCAAAATGGATAATTCAATTAATCATGCCCATTCAAGTAAGTGGGCCTACAGCAGCAGATTTAGAATAATGACAAATATACAGTAATGACAAATATACAGGATTCCTGGTCTTTGACTGTCAGATAAGTTCAAATCTACCTCTTCCTCTCATAACAAGAAATCATTGTCTTCTGACATGTAAACAAAGTTAAAATTTCAGTACTGTCCAGACTCTAGAAACTTTGACTTAAGTGACCTCCTAATTAATATAACTATAAATTAAACAGAAATCTTATGATCCAATTACTACTTGGACAGATATTAACTTCCCTTGGGCATTAGGAGTCTGTTATCCAAGTACTAAATGTCAGAAGCCTGTATTTCTGCTACTACTTATAGTTACTCTATACCTTATGAACATTCAAAAAAGCACTGCAAACTGAAAAACGCTGGGTTTTAGTCCACAGAGAAGGAAAACCCATAGGAGTACATATGTTGTAAAAAAAAGTCAGACTTACAGGAGGGGTACTATACATATCCTTCAAAAGGGTGCATTCCTAGTCATATTTCACATTTAGTTATATTCTGGGTTAAAGGCGCACATTTTAGATAGTAGACTGCACAAGTTAAGACACCTCCACCCATATTCAGACATACATTATTTAGCTAGGTCTGCCTGGAGGTACAAGGTATGGAGTTACTTGGCACTGATGTGACATGCCATCATATCCACTGGCAGATTCCTGAATCTTTCACCCCAGACGGCTTTTGTTCCAGGGCAGAACCTGCAGGAAAATCTGTCCCACTGATGCAGGTCACTCCTTTAATCTTAGCTTTTAAAACTTGAGGATACATAGGAAAGATAAATAAAACCCTTTGTTTTATTGAAAACACCTCAAACTTAAAAACTACAGAAATAATACTCTACATGCCTTTAGTATTGCCCAGCACCAATTATTACCATAAGTCTGAATGCCTTCTATGTTGCCAGTTTAAAGATTTTTTTTTTTTTTTAAAGTTCCCTCTGCATGCATATAGGAGCTTATTGTAATCAGGTAACTGCACATGCATTTTTACATAAGTGAACCAATTTCACACAATCACAGAGATTTGGCCATGTGAAGATGACAGGAAGTTTTTGCAGCTCCAACTAAAAAAGCATGCATAAATGTGTGTATCCACATAAGAGAAGCAAAATGTCTTCCAGGCCTAAATTGCAACTGGTTTTCACTTTCAGTAGACTATCAGAAATTACCAAAAGGATTTTCACCCTATTCAAAATGCCACAGAAAGTATTTAATGCACAGACAGAACTTTCTGAGAAATAGAGAATATCCTCTCCTCAAAAGTGACAATGAAATTAACATAAAGAGCTTCTTGATCTCATCATTTTAGATTTGCAACTAAAAAAAAGGAAAGCAGTGGCTTCCTTTGATCTGAATTTAGCATTGTAGTCCCTTATATTATTTCATCTCATCTCAAGAATATGGGAAATGATTAATACCAAGTCTAAAATAGAGATAGCAAGTGGCAAAACCACCCACCTGAAAGGACAGATACACTGCAATAGGTTTGTTTTGCTCTTAACTTTGAGGTGCTGCAAAGCAGAGTTACTGAGTGTGACAGGATAATGAAAAAGTTATACACCACCCACTACCATACTTTAAGACATTTTTACTACTTCAGATAAACAACACTCCTTTCTTTTCCCCCTAGGACTCCTTGAGATACAAGGTGCCTGTCTCTAATTTGGTGTCACTATCATCAAGCTTTCAATGGTCTTGATAATTTCAGTGGCCCTCTCTTTGCCCCATAACTCCTCAGAAATTACTGTAGTACCATAAACTATATCACCTTTAAAGGTGACCTTCAAAAAGAGAGAAAAGGGTTTGTTCCCTTTCCTTACAAATTAAGAAGCAAAGAAAAAATCTGAAAGGTTTTAAATTCAATGTTTAAGTTCTGCTGTTAAATTTATTCACCACTAACCTTATCTTCCCTAATTTTCCCATCTAACTCCCATATGTGTTTTACCCAACTTTAATTGTATTCACAAGTGGCAAATTATTTTCAGCAAATAACTCAAATTTCTGAGGACAATTTGAAGTGTGATACAACTGAGACAGAGAAACCCAACCAGTTTTCCCACACCCCTACACTTGCTTTTTTTTTTTTTTTTTTAAGGTGAGCTAAGACAACAGCCAGTCACCACTGAGAACCTCCCTCTTTTCTTCACTCAAGGTATCTCTACATGAGACTAACCCTTAGTTTCTTCCTTTGTCACATTCTGCTACATCTCTGTTTGACTACATAGTTACCAGCAACACTAGGATTGTACAATAAAAGAAACATGCAAAAAAGACTGTAGGTAGACAGGCTAAAATAGATACCATTTTTCAGCATCTAATGTCTTGTTCAGAAAAACATATGAATGACATTCAGTGGTTAAAAACAGTGCTCAGCCTTTGTGCCAGGTACTGTATTTCATTTTAACACTTCAGAATCACTAATAAATTAACCCACACAGTACCTATTAATGGTTTATATATTTAATTGATTTTTGATGTATTATGTAAGAAACAGCAGATATTGATTATTCCTTTGAGAATAATGTGAACTGTGACATCAACTAACTTCGGAATAATCCTGTGAGATACTGGGCAAACGCATTTAGAAGAAAAGTGTCCCCTCTGCATGCATTTTTTTCCTTTTTCAAACTACTGCTATCCCATTCTTTTGCAAATCCCTTAGTGATGAAGAAAGATTACACAGCCTTGTCTGTCACCCCACTATACCAAAAGTTTCTGTGGTAAAGAACTTCATACTTCGCATATATCGAAAATTAAGACAGATTTGTTAGTGTTACATGTATGTGTGTTCAACCCCTGCTTTACATATTACAGTACCAACTGATTCTCTGGGTGCTATTTTTCCAATGTTGGCACACACCACACTAATGCTGGAGTTAACTGTAATTACCTACATGCTTGTACCAGCCTGTGGTATGAAAGAGATGTAAAAGACTCCAGAAAGCAAACCAGAAAAACAGGGCAGGGTTCTTAATTCTTTTATCCTGTAGTTAAAGCAAAGAAATAACTATGTACTGTTGAGACTGATGATTTCACGTTACCTTTCACTACAGCTTTCAGATCAGTGCCATTTTAAAAATAAAATTTTACATATACTTTGCAATATAAGCAAATACTGAGAGACAGACTGCAGTTTTTCCTATCTACTTCGAAGGTGAATCAAGTCCCATCATTATTTGTAATGGGGATGTCTCAAAGTCCTTCATTGCTAGAACTATAGTTACAGTTGCTACTATAACAAAAATATCAGCAAAAAGAGAGATATGTTTCACAGTTATTACAATTCAAGGAAGTTGGGCCAAGTACAATCTCCACTGTCACTTCTGGCATTATGTTTCCAAAAGAAAACTTTAAAAAAGTGTGTAAGATACTCCCTTGATGAGGCCCTTTAAGAATTGCACCAACACTGAATCATTAGCTAATTTTTTTCCCCCTTTCTTCAAAAGAAATTACAATTTATTATCACCATTCCGGGTGCATTTGCAGCAAGTAAACCAACTCCTGGAGGTGTCTGAAGAAGCTTCCTATGCTTTCAAACCCTATTTTGTATCACGCTTACTGTCAGATCCAATTTCTATGGAAAAAAAGAGCACAGAACTCACCAGGCTGCAGCAGATCTGTCCTACTGGAGCCCAGCCTTCCAGTGTTCTCCTTTTCCCCCACCAGGTTCCTATAATTTGAGATACAGTTACCCAAACCAGCTGGGAAGGGGACCCAGGGCAGCCTGGCAGCTCCCTCTGAAATTGCTCTTTCACCTCAGTCTGCCACCGTGCTGTCTTTGTCACATCTTTTCTTCAGGGAGGTATTTTTTCACAAGCACCCCTCTTTTCCCCACCAGGCCCCACACAGCCCCTCGCCTCCATGAGGCGTGCTGGCTCCCCAAC
>NW_010539896.1:22597-36901 GCF_000687285.1 Phaethon lepturus
GGGGCCTGCCTCTCCTTGCTGCTCCCAGGGCTCCCCCCAAAGCACCCAGCAAAGTTATCTACCTGCCTGCTCACTGATGCTTTAATCCCCCAAAACGCCGCCCTTGGGTCATACTGACAGACTTACTCCATGACAGAACCTGCCTTGCCATCATCCATGTCCCATCCCCACCCCCCCTAAAGTGGAAAGAAGAGGCAACGGCAAGCAGATCAAACAGAATAAACCCAAAAGGAACATTCCACAGGCACCCTCGAGGCCTTCCCTGCTCTTCCTGCATTGCCTCACCTCCCACTGGAGCAGCTCTGGAGCCTCTAGAGCCCGTTTGCAGGCCCCACTCACCAGGAGAAAAGCTGCCCCTACCCCTCCTGAAATAGCCACCCAGCCCTGTCTGCCCCCTTCCAGCACCTTCTGCCCGCCTCAGTGGCCTCAGCTGTGCTGGGGGCAGCCACACTGCCTCCCTGCAGCCTCAGCCTGGCAGCTCTCATGGACTGCCATCCCAGGTGCACCAGGAGGCACCTCCCTTGCCTAAAATGATTATGGCCCAGGAGGAGGAAATTAATGTAATGATCCAAAATGTTTCCCCAGGTGGTAATTCTTTCATCTAGCCCATTGCAGCGTGAGTGCTGATAGAGGCTCGTCTCTGCGGATTAGAAAGATTTTAGTCCATTTTGGCAAAGGGGCAACAGGGCTCCCTGATCTGTGTGTCACAAGCGTTTGTGGTGGTGATAGCTGCTAAGGCCCTCTGGAGAAGAAACAAATGGAGAAAAGGACTAGAAACCACATTAGAAACTACTTTTGGTTGCCTGAGGAAATGTGATGTCTTTCCCTGACAGGCCTCCTCGCACCTCACAAATCTTGCCTGATTTCAAGCACCTGACAGAGGCAGAAACCTAAAGAAGTACTGAGTTTTTACAAATATCATTGAAATTTAGCAGGTTTTTTACCTTTTGGCATACACCAGTGTGTTTATAACCTAAACCGGTCATTGCACGTTGTGTGACAGCCCCTTGGACAGCGAGGCTGTATGCAGAGAAAGAGGCGGAGCGTTGGCGCCATTGCTGTGGGAGGATTTGGAGACAAGGCCCCCATCTTCACCTCAAACCAGAGTAAGTAATTTCACAAGAGAAATAACTTCTTCATTTATTCAGATTTTTTTTTTTTAATTATAATCTTGAAAATAAAGCCTTAGGGCTTATAGTCTGTTTGTGTGGAAAGATATTGTCCTGGAATGATGATGCCTTTCAGTGTGGAAGTGAGGACTGTGCCGTCTCCTCAAGCACTTGGCAGGCTTTCTGGAAGGAGATCCAAAATGTCTCTGAGACGGACACTCTGTCAAGCCTGTTTTAACAGGGAGAGGGCCAAAACCTACAGTTCATTTACAGGGTACCCTTGGCAAAAAATATTTGCCTTTGAGATTTCGAGTAAGTACTGAGACTCTGGTTAGCAGAGACTGAGTGCTTTGCTGACTCATACAATATACAATGAAAGCTTAATAAAATAGAATATATCTAGTTCATGAAGTCTCTTGATACCGTCTTGTAATAATTTAGTCCACCAACAACCTTTATTTAAAGTTGGATTCCATGAGTCTGTTATAATGAGGTAAAAAGTGCACAAATAAGCAGTTATTTCTGAAAATGTGGCTCCCTATCGATGTATATTTTGCACAGCCTGTATATCTTAATTGAATTGAAATGAGCATGGGACCCTAGGGTTTTTTAGGTCTAGTGAGGCATTAAATACTCCAAAAGCACAATAAAATTGAAAAAAAACCCCACTTCTCCAAACTATTGAACCTTATGGCTTTAGCTCTGGGCACAGCACTCCTACTACCTAGCAAAAATACACAGTATCATTGCTTACAGCCCTTATAGTGTTTACCTATAGCTCTCATACCTATAATCTTACTTTTCTCCTGCACCTTCTTTCTGTCTTAAGTGCTCCTATCACCTCTTCAAGTTGTCTCACATGTGCTCGATTTTTTTTTTCCTTTTCTTTTTGAAGCCTATCACTCCAGGTGTACTCCTGTGTTGACTGGAAAAAAACAGAGTTTTGGCCATAGCGACAAACCATTGTCCTCTGTGTTCAGATAGGGCTTTTTTACTTATTTCCAGGGAAGTCTGTCTCCATTGGAGTTGGATTAAGATCATGTAGACATATCTTGTAAAATTTTTTTAATAATTTGTGTTGTATACATGGGTGCGTATATCAACATGAATAATAATGCTACCTGTTCTGTGTATTAAATACAGAACAAATTGAAGCTGATGTAGAAGAATGATCTAGCTCAAAGTAAATAGGGAGAGTTAAACTCCTTTTCCAAAGTGAATCTTTTAAAAAGCTTCAGAGCTGTTAATTTCAAAAACTGTTCTTGTTCATTATTGTGCTTCCTGCCTTGGGCTGATACGAAGTACCAGAGCAATCCTGAGTACTCTAAGCAAGCCACTGATCAACCTATTTTTGACTGAAATTTTGAGACCCAAATGGATTAGGCAATTAGAAGAAAGATCTGAAGTCTTGGATGCTTACCCAAACTGAGCTGAACCTCTGAATATTTTTGTTCGCCAATCACTCTTGGATGATACTATTTACATTGTCACAGAGGGATTATTATTGATCACCTTCCACTATTAAGACTGCTGTAGTGTCAATCAAAACCAAGCAGCTTGATAATATTCAGACTCCAGCTGTACAAATGTTCTCTTTTTGGGGCTCATTAGTTTGCTCCAGCTGGCACCTCTTCACACAGAAAAAAGCATTGGTGTTTTCCTTCAGTACAAACAAAATTCTATAAAATATTTTGCATAAACTTGAATCCCAATTAGCTAAAGATGATCTTTCTTAAAAAATAATCAAAAGAACTCTTGTTTAGGCATTAGAACTACAAGTGATACACTCTTAGGATCTATCTTTTCTTATTCTATATTTTGATATCCCAATCAAAGATCATTGGTGGTGGGTGAAAATGCCCAGGCTATGGAGCAGACTTGAAATCAAAAGACTGAAAGATTTCATTATGCTAGAAGGAGATGTTGCCCACAAATTAAGATATGGTAATTCAAGTGCCAAGCAGAGTATGTTGATGGATTTTGGCATAGAGCTGGACAAATAAAGGAAGGTCTGTTACGCATTACTAAATTCATTTCACCTACAAGGAAAAGAATATTGATTTCATTCACCTCAGTCAGTTGCTAGTATGACTGAAGAATAATTCAAATTCAGTGACATCAGCTGTACAGATGATGGTACTGTAGCAGAGGATGGCAAGAAAAGGTGACCAGAGAGTGATAAATGTAATTTCATTAGAAGAGAACAAAAACAGTCTGTCTTTAACAGATGGTAGAGCAGGATCTGTCAATTCTACTGCTCCTTAAGTCTATGATAACCTTTGTAATGTCTATGTGTTTTAAGCCATGGTTGATTTTTCATTGTACTTATACATAACTGATAACATGGGACATTGACTCTGGATACCTGCTGGTATAAGACAGGAAAAAATATATAAATCAAAGGAATTAACGTAGTTGTAATTAAGTGGTGAAGAAGTTCATAGGTGGAGAAATTGTTTACATATTTCAGCAATATGGACCTGATTCAAAATCAGATGGAAATAAATGAAAATATTTCCAAAGCACATCAGTAAGTTTTGGGTTAAGCTTCTATACCAAGACACAGTGAAGCCATGTAGATTTGTAATTTTGCTTTCCGTGAAGTACCTTTTTATTTTTTGTATTTGAGGTTTTGAGAGGTGGGGTTTTTTCTAACCTTTCTTAAAGTAAGGTATTATCTTCTTATTTTTTTACCTAAGGACTCAGTGTGGGACAACTTAATCACATGAACAGCCATCTTGAAGTTAATGAGGTAATTTGTTCTTAAAACTCAACATTTCTGTAAATTGTTGTCACCATGACTTGAAACAAAATTTCAGATGCCACCACAAATGACAAGAAATTAATTGAGACGCTCATTGCACTTGGTACAATTCTAAACAGTTACGTTTCAAAGATGCTAAAAAAATCTGATCTCACCCATGTTTTCTGCTGAAGCTGAAATTTCTTACTTTGATGGGTCTCGGCTTCATTTCAGTTAAGGATACGCAAGAAATCCAAGACTCATTATATTTCTTATAGTCCAAAACAGGTTTTGTTTCACACCCTATTTACACACTAGGTCTCTGAAGTAAAAAAAAACAAATTAGAAATCATTTTATATAGTCTTATTTTGCTACAAAGGCAACCAGTCCAGCTTATCAGAATATGACTACATGCATATGTAGAAGCAGCAGGATTGACTATGCACTGTATTTGCTCATGGTTGCCAAATAAACAGGCTTGGTGAGGAATAAAGCAGCCAATAATCTTTTAGGGAAATCCTGAACACATGAAAATATATCTGAAATCTGAATATTTTTCTCTTTCTTATTTGTTTTGAAACAATCTCTTAGAAGCACAATTCCAGGGTTTTGTTTTAGAATCAGCTTTTTCGAATGAGTAAATTTGAAGACAAATGTGTGAATTCAAACCAAAGTATGAGAGATTTAGTCTCTGTTGAGTCAATAGTATTGAAATGAACCAATCTGGTATGTAAAACCTTATGTGAGCACCAGCCTCCCTACAGAAAGAGATATTTACTGTAAAATATTTGCTTACCTCCAAGTCCAATGTTCTTCTTTTCTTGTCATCAGTAACAAAAACCTTTCACACACTTTTTATATCCTTGTGGATTTACATTGTGTTCATCTCACATATTTTTACATTTCACATTGCAAATTTTGTTTATGCAATTATGAATCTCAGGTGAAGCCTTCCTTTCCTTTGTTTTGTCTGTCCAGTATACATCCAGAAAACAACACTTTTTTGGCTTAATTCTCAGAGTGTCTGAGCATCACAGGGCCTCAGTGAAGTAAGATATATTAGTCAGGCCAAGAAAGTAACAAGATTTGTGCTTAACCTGAGACATCTAAATTTGCCTTGAGGCACCATTATGCCTTGTGCAATAGATTATTGGGGAAAGTCTTGCTGGGTGGACGGCTGCTTCTGTGGTATCCACTATCTCAAATCTCTCTTTCATAGAGAAGCTCATTCTGATATATGTCAGGATCTAATCATGGTAGCCTGATTAATTTGGCTTTTTAAATGTGTTTTTACTCCAAAGCAATGCTAACATTGAAGGCATCCAATGTATAGCAAAAGAAACCTGAAAAGTATTTTTTTGTTCAAGACACAAAATGGAGGTGTAATGTTTAGAGTCCCAGTATTTAAGAGATCAACAACAAGTATTCCTGACTTTTATGATAACAGCTAGGAAATAGTTTGGGTACTGTTAATATTTATAATCTGCAGTATTTTGTGTTTGTTACAAAACATTTAGTTGCTTGATCTGGATCTAAAATCAGTGACAACAAAACAAATAAACCCTGATTTTGGAGGAAATGTTTTACAGCTCTTCCTACATCATGAATTAAATTACAAGATAACTAGCTCAGCTTGATATTGGAGCTGAAATCCTCATCACTGTAACCAACTCAGATATTAAATATTTAGTATTTGCAAAAATGCAAAGTAGTTTAAACAATTAACTTTATCAACAAAAATGTACAGAGCATAGGAGGAATGAGGGAATAGGAGAAAAAAAGAAAGAAGAATGAGCAGGAGGGAGAGCCAAAATGCATTACTGGTGGATTCTGCCAAAGACCAGAAAGGCAGTTTCCATCCAAAGTTCTGTTTTCCTATTATTCAGAGCTGTGGCTGCAGTTGCTCCCTGTTAAACCAGCATGGCAGCTGTGCAAACTCCACTTTAAAACCTGATATTTCACATGTTCACTTGGCATTTAAGCTTCATGAGGTTCCTCTTGAGTGGATTAGTGCATACACCAAGCAGTCTTCTCTGGAATGGTAGAAGTCCCATAAAGGTCAATCCTTATCTTCCAAAGCGTCATTAGATCAGAATTAAAATCTGTAAATTAAAGCTGATGAAGTTAGCAAAACTAAAATGCCATTTTAACCCTATTTTAACTGCCCTCTTTGTTCACCACATCCCAAGGAAGTATGGAGAGATTTAGCATCTGCCAGAAGGGTCCTGATTATAACTCTGTTTGTGGCAAAACCCCCAGAAGTGTTTGCACTCCTAGAAATATGAAGAAAAAAAAAAACCAAAAAGGGAACAATGTGACTTTAAAAATTATTTTAGATCATACCTGCAAACATGTCAATTCTGGCCACTCCTTTTTTTCCCAAATGCATTCCTAACAGTTTCAGCACATCTGAAGAGATCAAATTATTTAAGTGAGAAGATATTTATATTCCAGATATTTTATTAGGTGCCATCATCTGATTTGCCTTTCAAGTTATGGAAAGAACCAGAACAATTCATAGCTTTCAATGGTATTTATAATTCTGTATTTTAAAGCATCATTCTGTAGCTTACTCTCTCTGTTTTCCATTACACTGAAGTCAGTATTGGCTTGTAGTTCACTGTCAGCGCAGCTGACTGATTTTTGATGTTCCTTCTTAAAGTATCTGTGTTGCTGCATCCTTCTGGGAGACTGGCTATAGAGACTGCTTATTGTATCTCCGTTATCACACAGTTCTTGCACAGATTATCTTATAGGTATCTCCAACACTTCTGTTACAGTTTACTGAATTGCTTATCCTCGAAAAGCCAATCACTGGGAGAAAGTATTTACTCAGACAATACATATTAATTCAACAATGAGAGTCTCTGATTAACACAGCAGGACTGTGTTCTTTTGAGTATTCTGCATTCTGAAACCCGGTTGTCACTAATAGAAATTCCAGTGCTGATTAAATCATGAAAAAGGCCTCTATCGCCTTGCTAAACAGGACCTGGGCAGGCAGCCTGCAACTGTCATCCAGCTGAACTTGCTAGACATTGGCAAAAGATAGAGCAAGCTAAAGAAAGTTTCTTAAGCCCATGCAAGAGTAATTTCCTTTCCATCTGCCATCGTGGAACATGGTTTGCTTTTCCCAGCCAGCAACACTTGTCAATGCCTGGAAAAATTATGCCTTCATAGTATCACTTGGCCTATGGTTCTTCTGAGGCCATCAGCAGCATGCTTTTCAGGAGCTTTTAATCCAGCCACTTCCCTCAGAAGTGCCACCATGCTATAATTTTAGCACCGCTAGCTGTCCGGGGTAGAAGGAAAAAGGCGGTGTAGTTATGTAAAGCAGTTGGCTGTGATGTTAATTTGAGATGCTAGTTTGAAATTCATTATAAAATTCACAGCTTCATAAGGACACCCAGTTTGGACACCAGTGTGACTTCATCAGTATGACCAGTTCCCTCTTACACCTTTGTTTTGCTCTTCCTTTGCCTTCACATCCGAAGACCATGAAGTGGTTGTATCAGCTGTTCAGTCAGTCCTCTAGTCTGACAAGGTTAACACAATGGGAAACACAGTTTGCTCAGGAATGGGTCATCTAGTCTGAACAAAATAGGAAATTTAACATTAAATGGTGTCTGTCTAGTTTTTTCAATTAAAAGAAAAAGCAAACCCATAAAAACTCTCCTTTTATTTCATCTTTTTTTGTGCCTTCATATCATCAGGATAGGGAGAACTAAAATTATATATATTTTAAAATATGGTCAAATGGAAACTGAGTGGAGAATTATTTCCAACTACATCAATGGATAAACACCAGGAAAACAGAATTTTTGCATTAGCCAAAGACCATTTTTATACAGTTTTATATACATTTTTATACCATTTTACAAGTGGCTATGAATACATTTAGGAATACGTTAAAAGAAGGTTTCTAATCTTCAGAGGGATCAGATGTGAGAACAGCTTTCTGATAAAGCTTTGTAATAAACCTAAGGTGTTAAGCTTGGTCAGTTTATGATCATGGTTAATTACAATAGCTGAGACTGATGATATTTTAGGGGGCCCCTTTCAGAACTGAATCCTGTATTGCCATCTCTATATGCTGAGGTCCTTGACAAAATGAAATTTTCAAGCAAAAATTTATACAGGAAATCACATATGAAAACTAATTTTTTGACTACATGTTGTCCTCCTTTGCAAACTCGAATATGCAGCTGTCTATGCATATGCAAGCCATATGTCGCTGTTCACATTTAAATATCTTCTCTAGCAACAGAAATCAAGGCTAATTCTAGGCCTTCATGGCACCAAACATCATCTATCTCACACACAATGGCCAACATGAGCTCTGAATCCTGTTCAAACATATCACCAAAACATCTTGGAATTAAATGAAAGATACTAATGCTGTGCACCTTAGGATATAATTTCTGTGCTTCTGCAATACAGCTGCAGCAGCCTTTGAGTTTAACACATTTAAGGTGGATTCCTGGGAGGAACAGCTGTGGTCTCTCTCTATATATGTTCTTATTTTAACTAGAAATGTAAAAAATTACAGGAAGATTCAGTGCTAACATTGTAACTAGAAATGCCTTACTCTTAGGTTTATTTATTGGGTTGCTACAGTACCCCTTTTTTACATTATGCTCTTCACTGGTACTTAATTTTCAGTTCTGTACTTCTTTTAGACAAGTATTTAGAAGGAATATAGGACATTTAGCATGGTGTTGCATTCACAGACAGATAGATCTCCTTTGATTAAGTCTCATTTTTGCCAGCAGAAAACATTTGCTTAAGCAACAAACAGTGCTTTCTTTTGTGTTGTCCTCTTTGTACACCATTGTGGTAATAGCTGCTTCTTGTGTTTAATTTTCATACTGCCTGGCACATCATGGGTGTTCTTGGAATCAAGATCATGACATGTCTAATGATACTAAGAACAATAGCAATAATAATACTTAATAACTTTTTGCTAGGAATGCAAAAGATTTTGCAAAATTCATTGTACTCCACCTGTACAATAAGTTGAGTTTTAATTACTTATTCTTACCAGGTTCAATAGCTAACATGTTTGAAAGTCCACTCAATTTCTTAAGCTATATTAGCTTAATAAGGCATATATAAGCCCCCATAGTCTTTGCACTTATATGGCAATTTTGTGATTAATGCTAATTAATGACTCATCAGTGCACATTTGAAGTGAATGGTGAAAATGATCATCCAACCCTGATAATGAATATGCTAAAGCAACATTCAAGCAAGGCATCAGAGAGGGAGAATCTAGATAAACATGCCTCAGTTTTCTGCTGTGGTAAGTTGAATTCAAACAATATTTGTTTTTACATCGTAAAAGGGCCTAAGCAGATTTGATTGATTGCTTTGCTTTCCCAGCTTGCTGTTTCTTCTCTCTTTTTTTAAGCTACTTCCTCAGTGATGTATAAGAATGGAAGCTAGCAGTGAGTAAACGTGCCAGAAAGATGTGAAATGCATCACATTCCCAGAAAGATGGGAAATGATCACAGAATCCATCAGAAAAGGATATTCTACATCTGTCCGTAGGTCAGAGGCTTAAAGACTGCATTATAGTATATTTCACTCTTTTCTCAAACTGATGATGAAGGAATGGGACAACAGATTTGACAGTATTGTTTCAGAGGGAGCGTGCAGTCTGAGCCAGAAACCATAGCAGTATTTTAGGAATAAGAGCTCCTATTCCTCTGCCTTCTCTTTAGGTAATTTGTTGTGCCTGTTCTTGTACTGTTGCTTTGAATTGTGTTCATATAAAAATAGATACTCTAATTGTATTTTGTACTTCTGTCAAACTTTTCAGGCAAGGACCTCAAAGCACCATTCAAAATTACTAATTCTTACCATGTTTCCAGTAGATATGTTTACACAGGTATCAAGGTATTGGGCAGTTTATTTTACACAGTCTGTCCTTTGCTACAAGTGCCTGTCTTCATTATGGTGGAAAGATTGAGGAGTTTTTGTCAGATGCTTTGTTCTCCCATGAATAGGCTTTCTTAAGCGCACGATAGTTCAGGGTATGTGGACGATTAGAGGATGTATGCCTATATGCCTAGCCCTGCTACTAGTAAATGGCCTTGCCTTGCTTTTCAAGTGGAAGAAGCCTATACTTTGCGGTACAGAAAACCTTTCTTTTACTTCCTGTTGAATTATCAGTGGTAGAGAATGTTGTTTTACCTTTTGTGTGGTTCTGTGTGCCTAAGAAATGTCATGGGTTTTATAAACACAAGGGAGAGAGGAATCCTGATTGGTGAGAGAAACTGACTTTTTATATAGGGGATGGGGAGATGGGGCTGAAAATGGGAAGGAATATGCACATTCTGACTGCATAGCCCTGCAGACAACAGAGTGGGAAGAAGCTGTTGACAATCATAAATACAGGTATTTGGTTGGATAAATGGTCCCAAACGTGGGAAGCTCTGAAAATGCTTTTTAATGGGGTTGCACAATAGCTACACGTAAAAAAATATAAATAGGCAAACCTTAAAGGGAGAAATCATAGATAGTTTGAAGTCAGTAACAAAAATCTCCTTAACTTGAACAGGCCAGGATTTCACTTTGAAAGATTGCAGAATTGTTGGATAAAAGAAGAGGGTAGATTTGGGAAAAAAAAAAATTCCTTACACTAAAATTTAACAGACTGCAAAATAGTTGATGTGAGAAACATCTGAAATGCTATTCCATGAGCTGACTAAAATTTTCTTGGGCAAAATGTAGCAGTATCACAACTGCTATGTACTGGATGAAATAGTAGGCCTTTTTCATCTTTTACTACACTGCTATAATAATAGACACAAAAATCAATTCTTTCCAGTGGTTCAAGAAGTTATTCCACTTTACAAAGGTAGAAATGTGCGAATGCACTTGACCATGTCCCTTTAAGGTGACATTCTAATAAAGTATGTTCAATTATTCCAAGTTTGAAAACTTGTACTATCTTTTTTCTATATTCAAATGATTTCACATGTTTTTGACACAGTTAATCTCATTGTCATTTTGTATCTTAGCTGGTAGAGAGACATGGTTTCTGGATTTCTTTCTGTCTTTCTTGCAGTAGAACCACAAAGCATAAATATTGTGCAAAAATTTATTTTTATTTAATGTGGTAATGATACAATGATTGAGGACAGGAACCTTGCTTCTGTAGAAGTAATTATTTTCTTATACACTGTAAATGGAGAATTATGCTATCTTCTGTTTCTGGTGAATGGAAATTAAAAAGCAAATCTTTCAAAGAACTTAATTTTAAACCAAATACTATTAAGTACCTCTGGTGTTTAACAGAATATGACGGACAATTTGGCTTTACCTAAAAGAAAACTGAAGAAAATGACATCTGTCTGCTGTGAAGATCTTAAGTAAAGTATGAATGTCCTCTGTGCTGAATGAAGACTTTGCCTCAGTCTTAGCAGATTTTATAATACCAGTTATTCCTTGCAAATATGGAAACTAACCAATTGAATTAGAAGTGATTTAGCCAGCAGGAGGCCTTTTAATACAAATTTAGCAGGATGGAAATTTCAGGCACATTTTAAAGCAAATCATATCTAAAATGGGGAGGTGCCTAGAAGATGGGATAAAATGTAGGTAGGGTTGTAGCAGGCTAACTTGATACAACTTTGATAGAGTTCTGCAGAGCCATGCTCAAGAAGAGATGTACTGGGAAGAAGTGCAGCAGGCTAGCAATATGGTCAGAGGGAAGGGGAATGACTCTTCATGGCAGATGCTGCCTGGTGTTGGTTGTGTACTAGGCAGCCTTGTTAGTGCAGTGCTGAATTCAAGTTCATAGACCTTCTCTTTATCTAAGCATCTCCAACCTCAGGATTGCCTTGGTTTAGCCAGCTTGTGTCTGCATACTAAACACCCTTATAGAAAATGCCTGAAAGGCTTAACTTGCACAGCCTGCTAAAATCACAGCTGAGAGATGTGAATGGTGTCCGTAAGTTATAGAGGGGAACTATTAACTTCAGGGAAATCTTAGCGCAAGAACTAACGTACGCCTAAGCTAGCTGAGAATTGCGTTCTAAAAGGTAACAGAAGTGTAAGCTCTAATACACACATCGGGGAGAAGCTGAGGGAAAGACAGAGAGACAACTTTTACGATTGGACTTGGTAGGCTTAGGGAAAGGGATGAGTATTACCTGTATTTATTTTTAGACTTTGCTGCTGTGAGGCCAACACTGTTGCTGTTGAGGTCTCTTCTGACACTCTGATTTAAAAAGACTGTAAACATGAAGAGTTAAGAGGGAAGGTTGGACAATGACTTGAATGAAATCCTGACCCCAGTAAAATCAGTTCAAACTGCTGATTTGATGGGGCTGGGATTTTACCTTGAGTAAACTGCAGAGATTCACCTAAGTGTTCCTTTTGACTGGCAATGCAGGACATCTGGTAGCAGGAACACATATTAAAACATCAAAGACTTTATTTGCTTTGTGCCAGTTCAGAGTACCTGCTGCAGTTCTAAACGCTTCAGCGTAACCTCCTTCTAGAGTCAGTGGCTTACTTTCTCCTTTAAAGAAGTAGTAGTATGCTCTCTGAAGGTAGTGTCAGGCTGTCCTAAGTTGCTTATTGTAGCAATACAATAGGCGATTTCCTAGGACAAGGAAAATAACGAATTAACATATTGAAAGCCTGGACATTTTTAAAGGAATAAGTACTTGAAAAAGAATGGCTGTTACTCCCAGCTTCTAGTTTTTCTCTTTTACTGCCAAGAAAGACCAATTAGGTAAGTTCAGTTAAAAAAAAAAAAAAATCTCCATTTTATATATGAGAGAAAAAGTAGTGACAGACAGTAAAAGAAAGAGCTGGAAGTATAAATGCCAACAAAACTTAGAAGGCAATTTACTATAGTGTGAGGCCTGATTTCTGCATGGTTAGGTCCTTAGTTTTTGTGGTCACTGATGCTGAATGACATGCAGAGCTGAAGTGTGTGCCTAAATCCTGATGGTTTCACTGGGACATGTACACAATCATAAAGCTAGCAGATGCCATCACGAGTAAGGTTGGACTAAATTAATGTTTTTGAACATGTGTCAGGTCACAGATATTGATGTTTCCTGGAGGGCAACATACTGTTCTCTCAGACCAGAGGACTGAGGAGTGAGAAGAGAGATTTCTACTCACACCTACAGTGGTTCTTGGACTGCACAATTACAGCAGTATAATTTAAATTCAAGAATGTATTATAGAGATTTTATTTTAATCATTACAAAACCAACCACATATGTAAAAGCACTGAACTTAAAGGAGAAAAGCTACAAACAGTCAAAAAGCCTTTTAACTTCTCGCCACCACAGGAAAATAAATCCTTCCTCCTGTGCTTCTAGGTCACTGTCATGTTTAGCAGAGTTAAAGCCAATTTCTTATTACCATTTAGTTAATTCTTATACCAGATGTCCTGAACATACCTGGTTTTTACCTGGAGATGAGGTTCACATGCCATGGACCAACAAAGGCAAATATGGCCAGGTCTCTGATGCTGACTGAAGTGTCTCAAGCTCAATGTGGAAAGTCCATTACTGTGTCTTCAAAAGTAATCTCAAAATGTAAATTCACTGGCTAACACATTCTTGTCTGGGAAAGATAGGCAATTTTCTTGCCCCATGTTCATTTATTTTTCATAAAGAATGAAATATAGGGCAGAGTTTTATTTGTTGACAGTTATCAGCAGTAACTCAGACTGAACACTGACCTAGATTCTTCTTGCTCAGAAGCACTGAAGTAGAAAATAATGAAGGCAGTGTTGTTTCTCAAATGCAAAACTTGAAATCACTGGAATGCCTGCAAATTCAAGGCCTCCAGTTTTACTGTTCAATTCCTTACAGTAAATTCTTATGTAGAAAAACTTACCTATTCGCTAGGTATTCCTGTACTGAACTAGATACCCTAATATAATAGTTTATCTCCTTTTTCCCCCAAAAAAAGCCCTTTTTATAACAAGGATTGTGAATATCATTTATGGAGGAGTGAGAATCCACAGTTTTATGGCCAGTTGTATGGTTTTTTATTTTTCATGTGCATGTGGAATTTAGTGCTGAAACACAGCATTATGGAATATCTGCAAAGAATTGGATGATGATGATGCTGTCTTGTGTGTTGCTGTTTCAATTTAATCATTTGGCCAAAGTAAATGTTTGGACTTAAATGTCTCAGTCTTCCGCTGCCTTCTTTACAAGGGTAAATATTTTTATGACAGAGAAGATTCTTGTTTATGATGTTTGGTAGCATCCTAATGATGTATCATTTTAAGGAACATTTATTTGAGAACCACCCAAATGACCTCATTAAAACTGGTGTTAGCATGTGTCAGCACTTATAACAATCATCACATCAGCAACAGCAGTCTTCATCGGTGACATTTTTATTTTACAAGAATAAATTATTCCATCTAATGGTAATTAAAGCTCTGTGTACAGTTTTGACGTCTCAGC
>NW_010539896.1:36932-41804 GCF_000687285.1 Phaethon lepturus
GAGGTTTTGAGGTACGATACAGATACGGCAACCTCCCAGTACCCGTTGCACCCTCGGGTAGATTGGTAGGCAGCCAGTTGTCTTGCATACTGTCTCTGAATGCAAATTTATCTCAAATTTCTTTCTTTTGCTCTTTCTCTTCCTTCATTGTATTTACTGTAGTTGGCCAGCTACTGATTTCCCTCTGACATTAGGGTTTTTTAAAATACACAGGGAGCTGTCTACCTGTCAAAGATTTCCTTTCAGTACCCAGGGGTGAGAGGAGCTGAACAGAATGGTTGGAGAAAATAAATTGCTCAGGAGTGTTCCCCACTGTGCTGAATCCAATACAGAAATACAAATGAGAGCAAATAGTGTAGCCAAAGACACCTGGCACTGTGCTGCATGGAAGGCCTCTACACAGAAGCAAGAGGGAAGCTTGAGCTCCCTGGCATCTATAAAGGCCATCCTGTCTAGTGGTATTCCTGATTTTAGGTATTCTACTGCAATGTTCTTTGGCTTTCATCTTGGAAGCAAAAAATACATGCTATGCCTTTAGTTTTACTTTCTGATGCATCTGAAGAAAACGGAATTATTCTTTATCTGAATAATAACTTTTATTTTCTCCAAACAGCTACCATATATGAGGAAGCCACACATGGCTTTTGTATGTCTCTGTGTGTGTATCACCAGCTGTAGCCTGTGTGTGTTTCATTTCCCATTAAAATGTTGGGGTCAGCTTCATTAAGATGGTGGTCTAGTCCTAAGAGGTTCCTTGTGCTACTTATCCCTTGTATTGGTGGTACTCATATGAGGTGCTGCTTAAGGAAGGTCTGGGCCCCAGGAGGGCTCTGCGCAGAGAATGTCTGTGCATCTACACTCTGCAGTCAACTCTGAAGAAAAGGAATGAAGGTGGAGGTTAGGCATTCAGCTAATAATGGCTTTTTACTGCTTCTGAAGTATTCTAGTTCACATGAAAATAGCTACTTTACCATAAGATGTATTTTAGTATAGTTAAATTTAGGAAATATAAAAGAGCACGGGTATGTTGCATAAAGTAGGTGGTTTTATATACTGTAGCATATTCTACTAATAGATGTCACTTCACTAATGTAATTTTCTATTATTCATACTTGAATATTAAATTTTCACTTTTCATATTGCAATTTGTATTTGATCTCATTATTATACTTTCCTAGATTGCCATACCTCACTCGGGAGTTGTTGAGTATTTTTTCTAGTTTTATTTTCTTGTTGCTGCTGTTCCCTTCAGAGGTGTCGTTAAGATGAGAATTTGATGTTCTATATTTTTAATCATTTGTATACTTCAGAGGGCTCATTAGACCTTGCTATTTGAAAGTGTATGTGTATAGAGACTGATAGACAGATATACATGCATATATGTTGTGGCTTGTGTTTATATGTTTAAGGGGGGAAGAGAATGAATGAAGTCCTCTATGTAAAGCAAGAAAATATGTCATTGCTAATTAATTAATGTTGAAATAAGAAGGAGCTTATATCCTGACCTCCTTTGAAAATCTGGCCACTCATATGCTTAGCTAAGTATGGATTAAGGTATTTAATAGATTCAGATTCTTATGCATGAGTGAATTACTCCTCTAAATGTAGCTGCGCATGTATATTGTTGCATGAATGTATAAACATTTCTACTTCATAGTACATCAATGTTATACAAGGCCTATTGTAGGATGCTATTGAATATTGGAAAAGGATGCCCCTGAAAATAATACAATTTATATTTTGAAAGTTGTCAGAAATCAACATGCAGACTATAGCATTCTTGTTATTATTATTAACGTGTCTGCAACACTGGGAAAACCTGGACTTCATTTGCAACCGAGTTGAGCTGTCATCATTATTTCATCATTACAATCATTAAATAGACAAACATGATGACTTTTTTTTTTCCCCCCTAGAATATTCAGGTTTCAGGTTTTCTTATTTTCTCTGGGTAATAACTCTTGGCTGTTCTGCTCTTCTCCTCTTTTCTTGACAATGCATAGAGCATACTTGTTAAGATTCATATCTGTACAGTAGTACCTCTCTTGTATATTCTCTGTGTGCCTCAATCTTTTTTCTGACATCTTTTTTTTTTTATTTCCTTCCTCATCCCTGCCATTGCAGGGCCAAAAGTCTAGACCAGCCTTTGCAGAAGGTAAACTGACTTCATTAAACTGTTCCTTGTGGCTCTTTGTGCGCTCTGGTGTATGAATTGTTCGTAGTTCTGTTTATAGTTCTGTTTCCTTGCCCAGAAGCCTGAGGTGAGCCCAAGTTCTAATTACATGTGAAAAAGCAGCATTTTCAGTCAGAAGAAAATAATTTCATAGCAAATGATACGTTACTTTTCACTATGGGACTTTCCTGTTATGATAAAAATGGCCCTTAAATGGCACACCTCCCCTGTGAACAAAATGAGAAAGCTCTAAGGAGTAATTCTTATATGAAAATAGACCATTTGTATTAGACACTTTGCAGGTGTGAAAGAGAGACACTGTCCAGTCAGGGATGTAATCAATAAACATCAGAATATATGTGGAAGACATTATTCCCACTTCATGGATGAGTAAATGTGGGCATTCTGGTGCACTATGAACTTCCGCTAAGATCGGTTTCAGTCAGGGAGAAGTCACCTGCTCCAAGGATTGCTGTTCTGCTGCCCTGTTTTCCTACTACAGGAAGAAAATGAGCAGATCAGGCCCCATGTATTTTTTTTATCTTCTGCCACTGCATTTAATATAGAAGTGAAATTATGCACCAGGGAAAGATAGCGTAAGCAACACTGATTATATTATAAAAGAGACATTTTCCTCCATCACTGAAGATATATTTCTTGTGGAAGAAACTCACTGGAACTTAAACGTAACCCTAGATTCATTCTGTGAACTTCAGTGTTAGCCAGCCTACAGGTTTCTGTCATCTCTTCTTGCACTCTGCTGTAAAGATGCCATTCTGTTCATTTGTGTCACAGAAGCATACATGTTTTCATGTCCTTTGTAGACATCTTCTGATGCCATTGGCAAGAGCTTTCTTCCCCAGATTGCCTATGGGCTTTTTATGAGTGGTCTCCAGCAGCTCCAAATGGCTGGATCTGTCTCCCCTGTTGTGCCATAATACAATGTTCAGAACAACAAAATCAGAAAATACGTGATGTTTGGAGATAGTTTGAGATCAAAACAGGATGACTGTTGCTCTCTGCATGGGAATGTTAGCTCTGCAGCACATCTGATATATGAGTGTTTGTCTCTCAGTATTGCCAGATGGGTATAAATCTGGGCTCTCAGGATTTGGAGCTCTAAATTTGTCAAGATGGCATTGTGAGAATATTAGCTGCTAGCTGCTAAACTCTCTGTTCACCAAGAAGGCTGCTCTTGATGCTTCCTGATAAGCTGTGTGAAATGTTTGTCATTTTTACTTTCTTTTTTTTTCAAAATTTCTTGCCAGTGTTTATCTTGCCTAGGATTTAAAACTACATTTGCTTTAAGCTATGTGAAATAACATGTGAGTAAACAACATAAAAATCAACTCTGTGATTTAAACCACACTTTCACTAATTAAAACTGTCTCCACATTTTCCTGCTGTTATACAGTGGGAACTATGTTATATATGTATAACTGCTGTTATACATTTTGACTGTCTGTGTTCTCTTAAGAACAATCATATAAGTGTATTAATCGTTATTTCTGGTTCTTGAATATAAGATTTAGCTGTAAGCTTCCTGCAAAGTCAGGCAAATACTGTCCTCTGTGCTGCTTATGCCAGGATGTACAGCACTATCAATTGGTTTATTACCTCTTGTTCTTTCCAAGCTTTTGATTGCAGTCATAAACCCCAAAAGGACTCATAAAGTTTTTTTCACTTTTATTACCATGTGCTTGGAGCACTTTTAAAAAATAAAGGCTTTAACTTAGGTAAAACTTTTTTGAACACATTTTGAAAATCAGACCAGTTCCTAATTCGGCAGAAAGGATTTCTGGTCTTTCAAGAAGTGCTTGAGTCTGCACACAAACTGTCATTAATTGTAGGCTTTTAGAGCAAGGGGAAAGGTACAGTATTTGACAAACAAGCGAGGACAGCTCTTTGATTAGAGTAGCACTAAAGCTGGGCAGTTTTGAATAGAAGCTTATGATGTTAGGTATAGCTAGAAAAAGAAATTGAACCCAAAACTTAAATTAAAATATGTGATGCACAGTCTGGAGAAGTTTTGTGACATATAATAATTTCTACAGATTAGAATAATTTGCAGGAAAAGGGGAAAAAACATTATCTTACATGCATTTTGTGGGATGACAGGAGAGTATCTCTGTATGACCATGCTCCCTCTCTTTTATGTCCTCCACTGAAGTATTTTTTGTTTCGTAGTGTTTTCTTTCTCACTAAACAATACATATTTGGTCAGGAATTCAGCCAGTGTAAATTGGAATAGCGTAATTGAAATGGGTGAATTTATGCTAATTTGTACCAGTTCAGGAGTTTCCTCATGTACCAGGGCTATGCAGTCCTTTGAAAAATGACAGAAGTTTTTTGTATAATAACAGAATGTTGTTCTTTGGGCTATGGAAAACAACTCAAGCTTCATTCAACATTATGCTCAGTTAAAATATTTGGCATAGCGAGTATGGTGTTGTTTCCCTACCACGAAAGCAGTCTGACTTCCATAACTGCTTAAATAAATTACTTGTTAACATTTACAGCTGTTAACTAACTTATCACATCACAACGGATCAGTGTCAGCAGGAGTGAAAATTATGTTAAAGCAACTGGATTTAACAAGACAGAAAAAATTAGTTCTGGAAAGTTGAAACATTTAATTACATGCTGTTTCCTGGGAATGAACCACTTTCCTTGGTGTAGTGGTCCAATGACTTTCCCTA
>NW_010539896.1:41835-53288 GCF_000687285.1 Phaethon lepturus
TCTGCCTGTACAATGTTATTCTAACAGTAAGACTTTGGTTGAGAAATAACTTGGCTGTGAATGCCCTGTCTGAAGAGGTGTGCAGACATCCTCATCTCTGAGAGGCGTTTGAATCCCCATTGCTATCTTTTGACCCTGGGATCGAATGGGCTAATGAAGGCCTGAAACTTCAAATCTGGTTGCTTTTTCTTCAAGTCTCTGCTTTGAACTTAAAATTGATGTTAAAGTGGAAGATTTTCCCCTAGTAACGAATGCAGATTGGTCACAATTCTTGCTTATTTTATTGCTACAGTTTTACAGGGACATGAAAATTATTCCTTTTACTGACTATTCAGGAGATAGCATATTAAAAATCCAGCATATTCAGTCATATTGTATGTGTAATTCATTTCAGTAGGGTTGAGTTTCAAATCTCTTGCTGGCTTTAAAAAAGGGCAGGCTTAATCTATGACGTTTTCTCTAGCTAAATGCATAGTACATAGTTTAGTCATTTGGAGGTTGACCAGATAGTATCAATTTTGGTTAAAAAACCCACAAAATGTTAAAAAGTCTTTCTTTTTCTGTGGAGGTGGTTTGATTTTTATGATTGTTTAATGAAAGTAGGGGAGTTAAAAAATATAATTTAAAAAATCATCTGGAAACCTGTAGTGGCCAAGCAGAGAGCCTTGTAGATAAGATGGGGAACTGAAATTCTGGAAACCTGCCATCATGCATTCTCCCAAGTCTGAGGCTGTTAGCTCAGACAGAATTCTCAGGTTACCTCTGCTTAAGCCAAGTCTATACCCCTCCACCTTACATTGCTCCCTGTTGGCCAACTAAGATAATTAAGAGGAAAGATCCATAGATATTTTCCTCATTCATTGCATAAAAAGGCAAGACCAAGTTCCTGTTTCTTTTCAGAATACATTGTAGACAACATACTGAACTTTGATAGGACGTTATGGGGAGAGTACTGTAAATAAAAAAACAATCTGGAAATCTGTTTTAAAAAACACCCTGTAAATAATCCCTATTTTTCTAACACCTGAGACAAAACAGATCTAGGCTTCTGCACTATGGAGAAATCCTGTTTAGAACTCTAGACAAGATACTCGATATACTGCCTTTTCTATTTCTTTGAATGAAACTAGCCTTTTTTTAAGGCTTTTTCAAAAAAACCCCTTTTTTCTTGTCTCTTAGAAGAGGTTTATACGTATAGGTCTGATAATGGGCTGTCAGGGTCTGGTAGAATGGCTCATAATGGTGAGAATAGGCCAGTCACTAAACAAAGCATTGTAATAGGAGTTTTATTGGTGTGCTGTGTTTAATTGGTATGAAATGCCTAGGATCTGATCAAAATAAGTAAATGAATATTTGATGATATGTAGTACAGTGCATTTGTCATCTCAAATACAGTTAACCGCTCAAATTATTGATCTTAATGGGATACAAAAGAGAGAAAGACAGTATTCTCTACTGTTGATTCAATATTGTTGCTTTTTTCCTGGAATCTGCTTCTATTAACACCGTTCCAAATATAACAGGTGGTTCTACTGTATTTAACTAGTAGAATAGAGCAGGCTGCTCTATTAAAAATAGAAAAAAGTAAACATGGCTTTAATTTTGTCAATGCAAATTAAAAACATGTTAAGAAAAAACTCTGATGTTGGTAATGGCCTAATATAACAAGGTTATAAATAAATTGCTCACTGTTCTCATGTATTTTTAGTAAACGGATTTGGGAATAGCACAACAAATCCCCAATGCCCAATTAAAGTCTCTTAACTAATTTAACAAATGCATTGTAAATGAGTAGCTGGAGATACTTTTAAATAAACATACATTTCACAGAGGAACTTTAATAGCCAAACAAATGGAAAATCAGTTTAAATGCTTTAGCTTCCTCAATTGTCCTTAATAAATTAGTCATAAGAAAAACAAACACAATTAACAAGCACAACTGTCATACTTTTTCTTTTATTCAGATGACAGCATTTTGCTGCATGTGTCTTAAGAATGTCTTAACTGAGAAGCAATTTATAAGGTGTTCAAAGCGTCACTGGAGTTTATTCTTTTTACCCAGAGTTACAGTTATTTTTATGGGCTTTTCTTGTTTTGCTTTCACATTCATTCCAACTGAATGATGAAAAAACAATTCATTTCAAAATCTGAGGCTGCTAACTTAGTATTGAATTAACTCTGGGTGTGATGTAAAAAACAGGCACAGATCTTTCCTTTTCTCCCTTGGTAAAACCTTGCCAGCCAGCCAACAGATGAAATGAAACATCTGGCTTTCCAGTGAAGATTGCTTTGGCATTTTGCCTGCACAAATTTTGTCCTCATGGAATCCCTATAAAGAGTGCAAACTGTGCATCAATTAAAGAAGACTGAAGGGCACATACAGCAGCTGAGCAGCATGTGTGCTGGGACTGCATTTGATGGGCTGGTATCAAGCGCAAAAACAGACAGCTGTGGAGTATCTACTCAAGAGCAAATATTTAATAAATTGGGAGCTAGGAAACATCAGTCCAATGTGTCTTGTTTTTCTGGAGCACTTTAAGACTCAATAAGGCCATGGATGGTCACTAAGTCTTTCTGTCTCCTTTCCTCATTTTTTTTTTAATAAAAAATAATTTTAGAAATATCAGTCAAATGTCTTCCTTTCATGATAAGCCAGTCCAAGTCCATGAACGTAAATTAAGGAACAAGAGTTTCTCCCTTCATTTTGAAAACCTATCAGACTGATTAATCATAGGAACAACCAGACATATTGTCTGATTATCCAGGTATCAAAAAGTAGTAGTGAGGAGGGAATCATCTGGGTCTACAGAAGAATGCAGCATGTTCCTCTGAGTAACATTCTGACCTATGCAGTATGGAGAAGAAAAGCAAAATGTGACTTAATAATTTGGAAAAGATTGGTTTCATATAGCATTGGTGACTCAGACCCCCAAATACTCTGCTGTGATCAAGACTCCAGACTCGTCTATATTGTTAAAAAATTGGAGAAGTGAAAGAGAACTATGAAATGGTCCTGAAAGATATAGAAAATGCCTTATGATGCCAAACACAAAAGCTTGATTAAGTGAGTTGATGAAAAGAATGAAAAATTACTTAAGCTCAAAGACAGAATATTCTGGACAATTTCACAATCTAACCTGAAAGAATTAAACTTTGTAGTAAGTACATAATTCTCATAATTTGAAGAGTGAGATTTGACAGAAAGCATATGGAAAAAAGTAATTGTGAATGCATTTGGGAATAGTTATTTCCAAAACGATTAAACTGTGAGACCCCTATCAGAATTCCTGCAGGCCACATTCAGATACAGTTCTTTAGGCACTTCTTGACCTAAAGAACATCAGTAATTACAGTGAAGTCTGTTAGGCCCCATTTACACATTAAGGTAAAATATAACAGCCCACTACTTCAGATTTATGTATATGCATAGGTGAACTTCAAATACCTATATGCTAATATTTAAGAAAAGGCACTAAACGTGTTATTCAGTTGGTGAAGCAAATATCACAGTGTCCTGACTATGTCCTAAAATCTGTTTTTGTTATGTAGCTTGTGCCTATCTAGAGGTACTGAAAGTGTTTCTTAATAGATATTGCTAAAGTTGATTTGTTGATCAGGTGCTGAAGACAACATTCTTTTGGAAGAAACTGTAGCTGCAGCAACAGCAGAAAAATTTCATTTATTTTCACTACTGCTTTGGGAAAGACATGGAGAACAAGAAAGAGACCAATCAGAAAGCTGAGTTGGGTTGCTGTTCTTTAACTAAAACAGTTCTCACATTGTTGTATGAACTTCCAAGAAGGTTTCCAAAGGAAGTTCTACACAACTGGCAATACTGCTGAGGGAAAGCGCAGTCCCTTCCACAGAAATAGGGGAAAGTCTCTGATACTGACAGCGAACAGTTAACAAATCAGTTGAGATTTTCATCTTTCACCAAACTTAAATTTAAAAAAACACATAAGATGGGTTTATGTCACAAGACTATATCTGCAATAGCTAATCCACCTCTAATGAGAGGCATTTGAATATTCAAGTTTAGAAATATGAACATGGGAATGCAACCCATGAGATAATTTCCTAATACTTCCTCTCCAATGACATCATGAAGTATGTTTTCCCAACACAACCTGAGAAGGTAACTCTGGGAACTGGTTTTACTCTTAACTGTCAGGTCCATAAGACTCCCAAGCTTAAGTTGGTGAGTCTGTTGCTAATTTGTTTTATCTTCCCATTAATATCTAATTAAGAAAGCCACTAAAATTCAGTATTGTTAATGGGACATTCTAACAAAGTGTAATCAATTTTTTTCCATTAGGTTAACATTTTGGACTCTTACTGGATCATCTTAACAAGGCAAAATTATTAAAAGGAGTTTTACACAAATTGAAACCAAACCCTAAAGCAGCAATGAATGCTACTGTCCACTTCCACCACACAATCCTTTTCCCTTGCCATTTTTCACTCACTTCTTTTTCTGTGCAGCTATAAGCAGGTCTGTGTAGGTAAATTTTGTTCTTTATCGACACTCAGAGGAAAAAAGTCTTAATTCTGTTCTCTGTTTCCAGTTGGTTTGTTCTGGGTTTTTTTTACCCACATAACTTACTCATTAGATAAAATGCATTGGCTGTGAAGAATTAATTAATGTATTTGCATGTGAGCAGGTTAGGAGGAAACAAACCAAATTTTCCCCTGCCACTTCTATTGTGACCTGTAGGAATCACCATAAGACAATTCCATCTTGGATTTTTCAGTCCTTTGCCCTTCCTAAGGTTGTCAGCATGGGTACTAGTTTGTTCAGTTATGAAAGCGATTTTGTGATATGGACCAGACTCAACCTGACAGAATATACCTCAGCACACTGTGAAAATCATACTCCTCCAGAATATTTATCTTGTATGACTAGTTCTTTAAAATGCAGCCAACTGAACCATTTAACTTGAGTCACTTAGCAGTCAATCGCGAATGCCTTTCAGACACCACCGAGCAGAGATAGGGTTGAAGCAGCACTGCTCCATTTCCCAGTTGCTGTGCAGTACTAAGATCAGGCTGTTCTTTTCCGTGCCTTGCAGGGCAAAGCTTAATAATGTTGGATGTCTGCTTAAGTAGTTTGGGGAATTTTTCTGAATCTCCTCCACAGAAAATCCAGCCAACCAAGGGAGAAATTAAAGATTCATATGCACAGTCCTCTTGTGGCAAGCACCCTTATGATATCTATCACATCCTCATGCAGCAAACATTTGAATACTCCATGCTATCAAAAGATTGGCTCTAGCACAACATTTTGTAAAAATTAATAGATTAAGGTGTGTTATTTGCTCCCTGGCTCTTCTGAGGGCCAAAGCAAAATAAAATTAATGCGTTGATTTAGGCTGAGTCTTTGGACCTGAAATTTTTATTAGGAATTTGGCTTTCATTCAGTTGGTTAAGGAGGTACACGGTAGTGTTTTGGATATTGCTTCTAACTTTGTATGTTAGAAAATACACTCTGGATATTGCAAAGAAAGGAGCACAGTTTGGGTCTCGCATTCTGTAGAACTAGGAAGTATCTCATGCTTCCAAGAAGACTGGGATGTGTAATTGAATGGCTTTACTAACAACTACATTTTAAAAGGAAAACCATGACAGCAGACAGTCATGAAATATTTAGGAAAACAAACTGCAGTTTATTTTCCGCTGCCACTTCTATTGTGAACTATAGGAATCACGATAAGATTTCATTATGCTGAATAATGGAAAATAATGGAAAAGTTACGCTTTTTGGAGACAGTATAGATGGCATGTTTATCTCTTGTACAACCATCACAGAAATTTTATAATTCTGTATTTTTTAATGTATTTTGTATTTTTAGAAACAAAAAGTGATTTAGAGTAATATCTTTTCGTTGGAGAGGACATTGAATTTGACCCGTCTGACTTGTAGATAGCTCATTTCTGGTTTAACTGTTTTACAGAGGGAAAAAGGACAAGATTTCTTGCTAGTCTATCTAAACTGCAACTGCCCTGGACTAATAAAACAACAGTTGAATTCTCATTTGATCTTGTGCTTGAATTTCATGTGACACTGGCTGGTAGGATTAGAAAAACTTGGATATTCTTTGTGTCATATAAGGCATTCTTTGTGCATATTAAAGAAATAGATGTGTCAACTTCAAGGACCTCACAAGGAGACTTTGAAAGTGACCTTGTATGATTGTTGTAGTTTCAGAGCAGTAGGAACATGGTGTCTCATGCAAACCTGCAGGCTTTATGCTTGCCATATCCTGCTAAAAGTGTGTATATAAGAGGATAATTGTATATAGGGAAAAATATAGCACTTGCAAAGGGTAAATTGTGCCAACATATATCCAAGTATTACTTGGAAAAAAAGGAGGCCCATTAAGTTGTCCAGTATTTCTGAAGTAGTCCTAGTCATATTTTTTTTCATTTGAGCCTTTTCTTGCAAAGGCAAGCAGTGAGCAGCCTTCACTTGGACATGTAGGGAAGCAAATAATTTTAATGTATTGGAAGTCTATAAACACAGAGAAATTTATCATTGTGATCCACAAGATATTTCTCTGCACTTCTTCACCTGCTGCTATAGTCAGATACTCTCATTCAAATTCGCAGCCGTTGATAGATACCCATTTCTCTCCCAGGCAGAGCTCTAAATCTGAAATATGTGTTTTGTTGGGGTGGTTATGCTTGGGAATCATGCCATGCTTTTTAATTCATCTTCGGAGTTATGTGCAAGTCATGATAATAGTAGATTCATGGTTAATAGGAAGGGAGGAGTAAAGGGGGAAGAAAAAAGACAAACTTTCCCAACCATTAAGTTCAGCCATTCTCAGTGTTACAATATGGTTTAGCTAAATGCTTTTTCCCAACTTGAGGTGGGATTCTCATGAGAAATGTGTGCCTATACTTCCTACTTCTTTTTAGGATGAAAATGGCAGTTCATTTCTTTATTTCAGCTCTGATAAAAGCACATCTCTGCATAAAGACAGTTACTCTTTTTCTGCTCAATTTCCATGTCTCTCCACTCCCATTGGGAGAGGAGAAGAGAAAGGGAGGAAGAACTGGAAAATGCCTAATATATTTGGTGGAAAAAAATCTCTACAGCTATCTGAAACACCACCAAGAATTATAGGATTTTGGTACTGTTTTAAAACTGCTGTTTTAAAAACTGTTAGCTCTGGCTTTTGTCGATTTTAAACAGTCTTTCCATTACTTAATTAATTAAGAAATAAACTTATGTAAAAGTGGTTTTTGACCATATTATCAAAGTTCCCAGATGCAAACAACAAAAGATTAATTTTGCTTTTTGCTCTCTGTAGGGAGAAGTGTATGATTATTTGATATGATTCCAGTTCTATTTCTCTTCCCTAATTTTCACATGCTGGTGCTTTTGTTTATCTTGGGTTATTATGGAAGGCGCTATGGGAAATTTGTGGTAATCAGAAAAAGAAGGGTTTAGAAATAGAAGGATAATTGCCTAAAAATCACTGGAAAAGAAAGAACAAAATAATCTCAATGTTGTACTGCTGAGGCAGAGCTGCCAGATTTCTACAACTGCAGTATCAGGTGATGTGGAGAGGGTCAAAACTTCATGCATTATCATCATTTACAGTCAAAGGAAGATCATACATTAGTGATACCTGTGCTAGCTTCTCTTCATCATCTGGCCTGAAGCTTTATTTCAGACAAGTTTTAATGCTCCTGGCAGCATCTGCTTAGGATTAGAGCACTGTGTATTTCATAAAGGCAGCCATCATATCCCTGCTTCTGAGAGCATTCATTTGGTCTGCACACACTCGCTTTCTCAGTTTCTTCTTCCTTTTCCTAATCTACAAACTTCAGACCCAAAGAAAATTTTATTTCAATTTTACTTATCCCTTCTTATATACTTTTTCTTTTCCTGTTTTTTCCTTTCTTTTCTCTCTGCCCTGCACTCTCGCTCCCCATTCATAGTATTTTTCTCTACATTCCTCTCCCTTATTTAAGTTTTCAACTTTTCTTTATGAGTCCCTACCAGGATTCATCATTGTCTTTCTCTGTTTTCCAGGTTTTTCCTCATTCCCTCATTCCTGCCTTCACATTTGTCTCTTATCTCCTTTTCTTTATTTCTCTTTATAGTTCTGTGTCTCATTCCACAAGAGGTACCCTTATGTTGCGCTTCCCTGTCCCTTCTGACAAACTGCCAGTGTGAAGAACTTCACAAAGAAATATGAATCTCCCAAAAAGCAGTGCCTCTGAAGGCTCTGTCTGTTTATAAACTTGAGAGAGAGAAAACAACAGAGAAATGTTACATAAAAAAATTGTTAGCCATTTTCTCAACAGGGGAAATTTCACGGCAGAGACTTAAACTTTCTGTTTTGACATATCCTTCCACAAAGTAGATACCATGCCAAGATATCAGAGCTTGATATTACCATGTACACTCTCATCTGTAAAGGAGACACTGGAATAAGCTGGGAACAACTGCGATCCAGCTGATGTCTTATACCATGTTAGAAGAAAATTACCTGTTCTGGACCTGTATTGCACGATATTCTAAATGCATATGAAGAAAAGAATAAGTTATGTCTGCTGCTTTTCCCTTTTCTGGACCACACTGTGAAAATGAAGCTCTAATTGGGATTGGTTTGTTCTGAGATCTGCTGCAGCTGCATGTGTCTGGGAACACAAAGCAGACAATCCTGCAAGGGGGAAAAAAGGATTCAGGATTCAGGTGGGATTAAATGGCTGTAGCTGACCAGAGAGAATGGGCAACGGCATGCCTTGAAGATCTCGGCAAGCACCACAATGAGCCGGGCTGGCATGAAAGCAGTATGCTTATTTGTTACAGGTTCTTGCTGTTTCAATGTGTAAATATGCTGCTTATGTCTGAACAGCTCTTGTTTTTATTCACTGTGCAGGTGTAAATCTGTGTAAAAATAATGTATGTACCACTGGCAATGGTGCCATCAAACATTCACGAGGTAGCTGCTGTTTACCTGCACAGCTCACTTGCTGTCAGGAGAGTGGGGTGTGTGTACTGGGGCTCCACGGGAGCCTGCAAAGCACTGTCCCTGATTACAGCCTGTCTTGAAAAACCTTCTGAAAGGTAAAAGGAAGCAACATCACTGAGACTTCATCTTCTTGTTAATATGGATTACTGCTGTGTGCGGAGGCTGGTTGGGGAAAGCAAACAGCCCAGGACGGCAACGGAAGTAAAGTATTCTGCTGGCTTACACCCTATAAAAAATCTAGGACATCCAGTTAATGTTTCCTGTGAATGTGTTAATTTTGAAAGAGTACATTGCAACATGAAAATATTTGTAAAACATACTGAAAATATTCCATAAACCATTGCATACTCTCAAGTCTTACTCAGTAGCATTGTACGTTTCTCTGTCTGTAATCTGGACGTGTGTTACTGGAATATCTGTGTATTGAATATGTCTAAATATTTTCTAATATTCTTGTGAATGAAGATACGGAATGACATTTGTCAAGGCTGAGGTCCAGAAGGATGGAAATGGCTGAATCATCAATCACTCCTTGTAGAAAAATGCATAGAAACTTCTTATAAGGAGAAGAAACAAGTGTGATTTATTTTCTGGTCTGCCTGTTCATCTTTTTTTTTCTACTGATACAGAACATCTGCTACATTTTCTACTATTCAAGACTTAGAAAAGTGGATCTATCTACTAACCTATAGCTATTTCTGGGTTTGACTTATGTCAGATAAGAATGGGCAAAGATAAATAATAGCTGGACTTTATTGTATTTCTTATATATAAGCCTGAAAGCATTTTATAAAAGAGGCCAGTATTAGTGTCCCTCTTTTTCAGATAGAGAAATGAAATGATAAATAAATGAAATACTATGAAGAAGAACACATGAAAATCAACTCAGTGGCAGAACTAGACCAATGGCTGTTTTGGCATATCTTAAGCATACCACCTTTTCCCCCAGACCTATTGACTCTTGCACTTTAGTGGAAAGACTTCTGAAGTGATGTCTAGCTAGGGAAGATTAATATTTTAGCCTGACTAAATGGATTCTCAACTCTAAATTATCGAGATATAGCTTTGTATGTAAAATTCTGTTTAAACAATTGTCCAGGTAGTGAAAATTATGAGAATTGATATATCAGGACACACAGGTAATTATGAAGGTTAAAGCAATTAATATAGTTACTGTTATTTGACAGTTTACGTCATCTGTGAAGTGTTCTGTGATTTATTTTTCGTACTGGTTGATGAGAATTGAGTACTTAAACTAACATTCCACAAGCAACATGTGGCAAAGTTGATTTTCCTGCACTGAACTTCTATCACTAATTATTCATTTTCATTTCAATGTAACTGTTGACACAAGAATAAATCTGAGGCAGTCTGAAGAAAAATATGCAGAGTATGTCTTGAAAATATGCCCTTACAGTTTTCTTTTTGCATAATAAATATCACTGTTGTATTAATATTATGTTGAAGTTAATTGCTTGGGAAAGGTAACTATAAACATTTTAGTGCTTTCATAGGCAGTAAGTATTACTGTCATTGTATTTCACTAAGATATCTCAGTATGTATCTTGGCCAGGAATGTTGAGATACAGTGTTGAAAATGCTATTGTTAGGTAGCTACTTTTCAATATTTTTATAATTGCTTATAATTGTATCAGACAGAATTTTCAAAGGTGAGCATTTATTCTGGGCCCTTTAATTTTTGGGTGGCAAATTTCATTTGCTTTAGAGCACTTATTTTCAAAGGATGCACACTCCGCATTTCTGAGGTGTCACACATTAAGAAAAAAACACACTTTACTGAGTAAGCACACACACAAAAAAAAAAAGTAGTACTTAAAATGATGATCCATTTAAAAAATCTGGGCTCTTTCCTGGGCTGCTTGGAGGTACCTCAGAAGTATTGTTAGCACTTTGGGACTTGTGCATACAAGCGCTACAGAATTATACTGGAAAGAAAGCAGTTCTTCTGGGAGTTAAATAATGTTATTCCAATGATTTCATTAATTTTCTAAAGAATGGCTTCCCTGTATCTCACTCTGGTTTTACATGACCTGTTCTAATGAACCCCTTTCTGTTTCTGGTAAGACTCTTCCTCTAAATAACACTGGAAAAAAAAAGATAACTGAAAAAATTTAAAAAGTAGTAGGTGGGAGTTAAATTTGGGAAAAGAAACTGACTGAATACATCCTCCTACCACATCAGCATGTGGCACTGGTGATCATTGTGCAGTAGGTGTCCAGTCTATTTTCTGATTGTGCAATAACATTCATTTCTGAATAATAATAAAATTAATACCCTGCTGTTTTATAATTTGGTTTGCAAAGGGGACCTCTGCCTCATTTAAGTGAAATCGCTTCAGATTTAGAGGGTAACAGAACCATGAAAATTTAACAGTAGTGATAATAAATCATGCTAGACAAATTATATTACTGGGGGGGGGGGGGGGGAAAACAGAACAAAAAAAAC
>NW_010539896.1:53319-80022 GCF_000687285.1 Phaethon lepturus
CAGTACATAAAAGAACCACAAGAGATATGTACATAGATTTTAGCAAAACACTTGATAGTGATTCCCATGAAAACAGATATGGAAAGTTAATTTACTTGTTTCAAATATGAACAGTGCTACGTGGACCAAGGAAAAACCCATATAAAGCATCATCATTGAAGGACAATAAGGAGAGCAGTAGGTGTCCTTGGAGAAGCTGTATCTTAACTAACATTTTCATGAATGGTAGGAAGGAGGAGTAGGCAACGTAAGCATGGAATAGTAAATTACTTATGAGCATTCAGGACAAGTAATCCACAACAAAAGAAATTGCAAAGAGGAGCAGAGGATATGAAAATGAGACACAGACTGGCAAATATAAACTGAGAAATTTGTGAAAAATGTGGATGGAAGAAGATGGCAAATTGAGGAAACAAGGAAAGCTCTCCAATAAATGCAATATGGGTTTTTAATGTTATAATACAGTTGGAAAAATCAAACACTTTCGGAAATTGGCACAAAGACGTGATGTCACATGGAGGGCCATTGCTATCCAGGGCTTTTCCTTCTGTCTTAGCTGTGCTAAACACACAGTATTTAATTTTGAGCATAGAAGTACTGGAAACCTATAATTCAGAAAAAACAGAATCAGACTGCTAGAGAAATTGATTCATTAGAAAACCTTAGATAATCTAGCAAAATAAGTCCAAATTGTTACATCTCAGAATTTGTTGATAGCCTGGAAATATCTGAAAGCATTCTGTGTAAGATGGAAATGGCTAGTCTGTTACAGTTTGATTTGCTGGTCTAGCAGGCAGTAGTGCCATAAAAACATACAGACAGATTTCACTGACTGCTGACCAGATACTTGTAGTAGTTAATAAGTGTCTTAGAATTTTTTTTTTTATTTCTTTACACATAGCTGAGGTTCGGAGTTATCTGAATACAGTATCCTCTTGTATTCCAAAACTAACGTAATATACAATGAAAAGTGGTTAAGTATGATGGAAAAAATACTTTTCCCAAAACTATGCCCTTTCTCTTTATTCTTATTTTTGAGAAGATCCTGGGACTTGAGGAATAGAATCAGTGACAGAAGTGGGGGCAGCCAAGGCAGCAGGAGCACATCCTTTAATACACTGGAGTAAATAGCTTCTGCTGTGGAGATGGGAGCTCAGTTTTGCTCTCTGTATAGTCCCAGATATCCGCAATCTGAATGACAGTTCAGGCCAAAAGTGTGTGAGTGACTAGCGAAACATATTTCAACTCAACTTTTCAGAACTTTTTTTAGTCCCAATATCAATGACTTTTTTGGCGGGGAGTAAGACATCTCTACTCAATTTTTATTTGTGTAGGAGAGAGAAGGGAAATAAAATACTGGATCCAATTTTGGGGCATATCTAGAGCCAATAAAAGAGATTAATTAATTATAACATAGGACTAGTGGATGTCTGGGGAACTCCCCACCTGAAGTTAGCTAGCCAGGTAGAGGGATGCTTAGTTTTCCTTTAGTGAGAACACATAATTTGCCTAGGTGATTTTGCCTGACTTCAGCTCTGTCACCATGAACGTAAGTGAAAGATCATTTGATCTGAACATCACTCATTTTCAACTGTCCAAGGGTAGAAATGTCAATTCTACTTTAAAAATAAAAAAGCTTCCATCTTTATGCATTTAAGGGCCAAATCTTCTGTTGGTGTTACATGTGCTCCACTAGTGACATTTACAGGGAAATGCACAGCAGAAAGCTTCAAACTATTTTCCATCACATGGTAAAGTGAAATGCTGGGGTCTGTATTCTCATAAAAGTATGTTATCAGTTGCCACAGATGTGCCCACCTAGCAGGAGACTGCAAGTGTTAGTAGATATTTAGATGTGCTTGTTTGGTGGCTCCATTTGCAATTGCCCATTTTTCATGAGGTTCTGCAATCACTATTCATTGATTCCTGAAGACATTGCTACAGTTACTTTTTTTTCTTTTAACATTGTGTTTTTTACCTTAGACAACATTGGGTTTCAACTCAAAAATTTTCTGCAATACATGGTCTTTTAGAATCCAGCCTTACTTGGTTTTTCCGTTATATCTCTTTTTCTTTCTGACAGGCTGCTGGCAATACAGCTACAATGGCACACAGTGGTTGATATCCCATGACTAAAGCACCTGCAGAATTCAGAAACTAGGCTCAATTAGGCTTACAGTTTTTAATGAATTTTGAGTTACGCAGTTAATCTATTTGTGAGTTTAACAACTCCTTTATTCTGAAAGAAAAAAAAGTAAAGAAATGCAAACAGACAGTCAAAAAATGATATCTAGTTATTGGGCCACATGTGGTAGAATGCTGAGATTTTATTTTCTTCTGGAACTACTACCTCTTATAAAGCCCATCCATCATATGTAATGAGGGCTGTCAGGAATAGTTAGCTGAGAAATAGCTACTTGATATGCTAATGGTGGTCCCTTAGTGAATTCATTTGGTTCTGCTGCCTGACATTAATGGTTTTCATAATCTAATGAATGATGTGTGTAATAGAGGTAAGGCCACAGGGAATGACATTCTGAAACTAAGAGAAGTACTATATATGTATTTTTTAAACACATGCATTCTTTATATATATGCACATACACACACTTATATACACTCACATAGAGAACACAAAGTTGCTTTTCCAAGCTAGATAAAATAAACACCAGCTAGGGAGAAACTAAATAGATCGAGCAAAATCTTCAATACTGACATTTTAAAGTCTAAATTCTGTATTCCCAGTACTGCATGAAATAGCTAGGATTATAATAAACAGGAAGACTCCACTTTCACAGCTCTTCCTCACTCTTATTTCAGAAACTGAGACCTTGTCCCCCCGCTTTTGCCGAGGACCATTCCCAGCAGGCTCCTGGTGGCTGGGAGGAACTGAGAACCCCCAATAAACACCTGCACATCTGAATCAGGTCAGTCTCCCTGCTGCAAGGCTGCCAGTTATACCCTCCATCTGTCATGGTGAGCTTACCATGCTGATCAGTACTTACAATTCCCTAGTGCTGCCCTATATTTGCATATGCCTGTTATCTCTTTGGAGGAGATGGGGAATGGCTGCTAGTACAATATCTGATGTTCAAGATATGAAAACTTTCTTGTGTGCTTATATTTTTTCAGATGCTTGTAGCCACAGACTTTTGTGTCCATCTTTACCTGGCTAAAAAGATAGAACGTACTGGTTCTAAGACTGATCTTTAGTCCCAGCTTCTGAAAAAAATTGGATTGGAAACTCCTTTGCTCCTTAGAGAGAAGATTTCATTAGGTAGTGATGCTCCAAATGCCTGACAACCTCAGCTTTTAGATGCAATGGAGCTTTTGCTGCTTTTTGTGTCCCTCCATTTTTTCATGTAACAGGTATGGACGTTTGCAGGATTGATGCCATCATTTGCCGAACACACAACCAATGCTTGCATTTCTCTGCGGCTGTACTTTCTCCTGTCTTATGTCTGCTGAGCATCTGACTATGGTCTTGATCTTGCAACTAGCTCTGAATGTTAATAGTTACAGTGAATTAAGCAGAATAGCAAAGATCTGCACCAGGACAGCTTATACATACAGTAGGTTATAGCATACTCTCGCATAGAGATACATTTGTTTAAAGCGTTTGTATAGTGCAGGTCCAGAAACTATACCTCAATGTGTGGTCCTGTCTTCCTCTCAAGCCCTGATCTCTCCATGAGAGTCTGAGTGGCTTCAGAGTGGCATTTGAGGTGCAGCAGGTACAGGTGGCTGGGTCTCCTCTTTGTGATGCCAGAAAGAGAGACCACTAGTGCAATTCAACGGTGTAAAGGAGTTAGTGACCCTCCCCCCCATCCCCAATTAACAAAGCGAGTACTGATAAAAGCCCTTAATGGTCTAGAGACATAAACAAGAAGTGAGTTCACAGAATATAGACCTTGCCACTCAAACTCAAGTGCTGTTCTTGCAAATGAGTTACAGCATTAGGCACTGGGGAGAGCATGATGGGTATAATATGAATTATATTCATTCTTCACGTATCTGAAAATGTGCTCCTGCAGCAATTGGTTTGCATGTGGACATGCAATATACATTGAAATTTGTAAGAAGGATGAATCACTAAATTACAAAGTAGCAGTGTACAGGCTGCTACAAGAATGTTTCTTGTGTTTAATCTCATAAGATACTTGTGTTAGTTTTCACAATTATAAAAAGAGCAGAAAAATAAATTTCATTAAATCCATAGATGACATTAACTTGTGAAGAGTTGCAAATACCAGCGATCCAAACCAAAGAAAAAAGAGCTTAAGTATAGACCAAAATAACAGGCAAGCCTTAGGAGACCTTGAGCCATTGAAAATGAAAGATAAGTATATCTAGAGGAAATTAATACAAAAGAGATTCAGTGGGAGGGAGAGAACTAGCAAAGCGTAGCACTACCAAAGTTCAGAGAGATAACAGATCAGAAATTAGAGATGATTTTGCAGCATAGTAGCGAAAAGTTAGGGAAGCATACAGAGTCATTATGCTATGGAGTAGAAAAATAAGGCTCCCTCCTGTGGCTTTTTAGATACAGGGGTACCTTCACTGGAGGTAAATTTCCTGGCAAACTGAATGGAGTTCAAGGATGTGCCATAGAACCATTATTATAGTTGGAGGGATTTACTTAAGATGAAGGATTAAAAAACTGAAATGCAGTTTGTTTGGGAGACAAGAAGAGATGTTAGAATATAGTAATGCTGAATGTGCATTAATAAAATGGAAATGGATTGCTTACAAAGGAATGTGAAGGCATGCGATTAAGCAAAAGTTGTTGGGAAAATCTCTGGGACATTAAGATGTGTCAGAAAGTAAAGGAAACAATAGAAACAACATGTTAATGGACAATGCAGAAAATTTCAAACTAGATTATTTGTCATAGAGTATTTTATACTGCTCTATTTTTTGGGAACTTGTGCAGACGTGCAGCCTGACTGCATTGTTCACGTTCTGTGAGGATTACTTTTTCAAAGTGATGGTACTTTCTATTTTTAACTATAGTGAACAGACCTGATTTTTAGGAAGAGTTTGGTACAGCAAGATCCTACTTACTTCCAAAGGTACCGTGAGTACTTAGAAGCCCCCAAAGGGCAGTCCTCACGGCTTACATGGTTTACAACCTCCATTCTCCCTTTACCTTTAGATTTTTAGAGTTGAGGAACATCTGTTTCACAGTACCTACAGAGATTCCAGATCCTAAATTATACTTGGGCTCTTATTTCCTCTTTAGGTTGAAATCAAGAGAGTTAGGAACTTGAATAGCCTGTTCCCAGGCTTCTAAATTTACTAAATAATAGAGAAGGTTTCAAAAATACTGTGGAATTCCTTAAGTGTTATTTAAGTTAAGTAGGTGACATACTCCACATAAGTCTGCATCTTACACATACATAATGGCAATGGTATGTTCCTGCTTTAAAAATTTAACGATCTCCATAAGTCTAATTTATTGAAAATATTTAACTACTCCCTAAGGATTATTAATGATCTTATTTGATTTTTATTTGTCCTTCTACCTGACATACGGCACAGTACAGATGGTTCTGCATCTTATCAATATTTTTGTTAATTTGAATGAATGCTTTGATTTATACATCATTTCTACATCACATTTTGTCCCCATTGAATTAATACTCAGGCTTATTATTTAGTATATTGTGCAACAGGAAGAAGCTGCAACAACTGGGACATATATTCTTTTCATCTTTCTGATAAAGCCAGTATTGTAGGTAATTTCTTAAGAAAAGGTCTGATTTAAAGAGATCCTTCCCCACTAGAGACAGGGGAGCCAGGGTCCCCTGCTGCAGGATCTGGTGGGAATTTGTTACCAGATTTTGATCTTACAGGTAAGACCAGGATCCAGGCTTTTCTATAGGCTGGAATATATATTTCTGTTTAGCAGTGATTTAGGAGGAAGTCTTACGTGACAGTGGAAGCATACGGTAAGGCTCTGTCATCCACTTGAAAAGATCTACAGGGGTGATGAGAAAAAATATTCTGGAGTAAAAAGTGCTGAACATGTCAGTAGGAAGATTCAAAGAAGAATCTGCAGCAAAATCAGGTAGTTTGGAAGGTAAATAGCAATCCTCATGAGAAAATATATACTGTACTTACCCAGGGAGTGTGTTCCTTTTTATTTAAAGAGCAGTAAATATAATGGGGCAGTTCTTGCACACCATGTGAAGGGTGTTCAATCAGCCCACTTCACATCACTTAGTCTTGTGAATCCTCCTCATTAGCCTGGAGATGAGCAGTCACTGAGATGGTGCAGGGATGGCCCTGGCACTACCTGCTGTGCTAAAAATTGCGCAAGGGTCAGAACTGCAATCTTTGATGCTCATATTGACTAGTTATTTTGTTTGACTGATATTCTGCTTCTCAAGACAGGGTCCACATTCTCTTTTAGTGTGACAGGAATGATTTCAACAGTAGATCAGGGCTCAAGTTGATAGAAATATACAGAGGTTTCCCCTCTGCTTTCTTACTGTAAGAAAGGAAGAGGAGAAAACAGTTTGACCTGTCCCCTGATCTTTCCTGGTCATATTCCATTCACTTTTCCATACTCTTAACTGCTCACTCATCTCAGCCTCTGTCTCTAGATACCGCATTACTCTCATACTCTTTCCTACCCAGCAAATCATTCTTGTCCTTGCCCAGATCTCCCACTACTGCTTGCTCTTCCTTCTCTTTCACATTTAATATCAGGAAGCACATTAACTCCTGATTCATCTGTTGCAAGGTCCTTTAGCTGACTCAATGAATCTAAATTTTGTCAGCTCTTATTTAGCCAAATGCAGCTGCAAATATCACTTCCTTACCTTGCCCCTTTGATAATGTCACTTTTTTGTGTTGCATTTACCTTTGTTCTAACTCCTTCCTGTATTAAAAAACATGTGTTTGGTTGTCTTGTTATTTTGATGGTAAATATTAGGGAAAGTGTTTGTCTTTCTGATTTGTGTTTGTACCAAGGCAGTACAATGAGGTAACAGTCCAGACCACTGTCCCTAGCTGCTGTGAGAAATATATATGTTTAGTTCAACTAATATGTAAAACGAATGGCTGTCATTTAACTTTATGTGAAGTTGTAACTGATAATTTTCCTTTGCTTACCCTGGACACATCTTAGGTATTTCTTCCAATAATTTCCAATATTTGCTTGCTAATACTTTCTGGCCTTTCAATTGCCAGGTATAATCTAAGCAAAATGACCTCCCAGTTCCATTATTTAGGATGTTGTTAACTGGTAAAGTCCTTTTCCCCCAAACATGCATAAAACAGACTCATTTATGATGAAATTCAGCTGCAGTCTAAAAAGGCATAGCTAGTTGATGCTGTAACATACATTATGTGTCAGATGGGAAAAATGTAAGTTGTGGCATTTGCTTTAAGTTCAGATTATTTCATAAAATACACAACGATTAATCACAGATGGTTTACAAAGACAAACAGCCCCCACTGTCATATATACTTCACATTTGCAGAGCCAAAGTGTCACTTGTAAACAATTTAAACAATAAGTCCCATATGCTGAATTAATGAAGTCAATCCCTAATGGAAGTTGAATGAAAAACCTTATTAATACCCAGTGAGGCAGAGATGCATATGAGAGACTTCTACTGGTTAATTTACTGTAGCACCTGCCATGGGTATGGAAATAAATGAGCACGTTATTTTCAAGTATATGAGTCAAGAGTAGGTAAAAACTAGGGTACTCTGCTATCTAGGGGAATTTATACCATGCATGTTATGAACTGGTGGGGAAGTTACATGCAGGACTGTTAGCTGGAAGTGATGCTGGGAGTTGACTCTGATACCTCAAAGATTCCCAGTCACTGAGTTGGAAATCTCATTCATAGGATCTGGATCAAATTTTTGGTTATTCAGTTCACATAACTATAATTTACAAAAATCCTTGTCATGCCTTATACTTTGAAGCACAGTAGGACAAAAGAGTTATTTCATTGATCTTATGTATGACAATGCATTTTAGGTTAAGGCTTTTCTAATGCTACATGTGTTTGATCACCTGCTATGTAGTAAACACAGTATTTTGTTAATAAGTCATTTGAAGTTATTCAGCCTCTCTTTGCACTCACTGGAGTTTAATTGCATACATCTGAAAACATATTTCAATGTGATCCTCAGTGAGATAGCCAAGAGATGCTTGCCAACAGTAGGTGAATTCACATGTAATGATCTAAATTATACCCTTTGAATAAAGAAGGTAATGCCATTTCTTTTAAAGTAGGTTTTAGCACTCTGCTGGCTTCTTAAGTCACTGCTAGGTGTACTCAAAGAATACTGCTTTCATCTCTAAGATAGGTAGATTGCATCTGACTGGGCCCAAATGCCAAGTTGGTGTAAATGAGTGTGGCTACTCACTAATTTCTACAAAGCTTTGTTGCTCTATATTGGTTCTAGATTTGGCTTGTTGACTTCAGGGAAGCTGCTTGTGTTTATGATTGGCCTGGATTTAGCCCCACTAAAAGGAATAGAGGAGTGTTACTTCATGCTCAGTATGTTCCTTTACATACACGTTTAGTTTTCTTTCTCACATTTATTGCACTGGAAAATTTCCTAACAAGCAAGTGGCCAACATATATCCAGCTAGTTCTCTACCTGTGAAATGACAAAAGTTGCTAGAAAACTTCAGAACGGCTGCTGCAATGCCAGACCTTCCATCACTCAGCAAGCTAAAATGTAAAGCTCCACTGAGGAGATGAAAAATGAAAGCTATACCTGATAGTAATAAGAATGAGAGCTAGTCCAGACATGAACAAATGTTGACATATCTAGTGTGAAGAAAATATACTATTACAAAAGAAGTGTCATATATGGTTTCAGAAAGCAAACAAGCAAACAAAACTAACATCACAGGATATGAATTTGTTATTGCATTCACAGCATTATTGTATGGCTTCCTAAAATAATTTGTTGTTACCTGATGAAGAGAGAGGGGAAAAAACCTCCTATTTCCAGCATGTCACCTTTCATTAAAATTGTGTTTGTCTGAGACTTTGTTATTTGCAGTTGCTCATCTGTTAAATTAGAAGTTTTAATTCTTCACAGTTTGTCACCTTTTTAATTCTGGTCTGTTGACACATACTTCTCTGTAACGCAGAAAGGGTTGAAAATGAAATGTAAAAGAAAATTAGCTGAGGAGAGGATAACAGAGTAAAGCATTCATTCTTCGCTTTTTCTCACTAAACGTAAGATGGGTCTGGGAGTCTCAGGTAGACAGATAACCAAGGGATGTTACCACCATGACATTATACATGTTTCTGGGTAATGAATCATGTCTGCTTTAGGAAAACCCAGTGGCTTACTTTTTGAAAGTTCAGAGTATCGTATGTTTGACTGACTTATGCTGAGGAATAGGTAGTACTTTTAAAATTCCATTTATCTAAAGGAATGGAGTGAATCTGAACTACACAAGGACAGGCACTGTCAGTCCCGTTTACTTTTCAGGGTACAGCACGGCCCTGAGTGCACATTGAAGGGAATTGTGCCTCAGCTGCTTTTCTGTCTGTCAGGCATTTCCTGGAGCAAGTGGCAGCCAGCTGGTACAAAAGCCCATCTGGTTTACACAACTTGGTGTTTCCTTATCACTGTTCAGCAGCACTGGGCATGGGGTGTTGGATGACCTCTTCTTGTTTTCCATGAAGTAAACGTCTCCTCATTCTCTGAAAGTGCAAACGGTTGCAACTACTGGAGTGAATGTACCTCAGTACTGTGTTTGCTCCAGTGGTAGGTGAAAATTTAAAAGACTCAGATTTTACCCTGTCCTTGGAGGGCAGCTATACTCGGGTCATTCAAATCTGATAAGGGAGTGTGAGCTTTCGCACCACCAAATACCAAATCAGACCACTGGTAAGTGTGTAGCACTGACCTTAGGGGCACCAACTTCCTTACAGGGCTTTGGGCATAAGTAGTGCTAAAATAAATTATTTCAAGATTACAGACGAACTTCACAAAATAAAGGTATTGATTAGCTCTTGGCTGCGATTTTTTTTTTTTTTTTTTTCAGCTCCAGAGGGAATCAATACAAATGTATCCAAAGAATAAAAACCCTTCCTTTCAGTTCCAAATACTTTTTGGACTAGGAAAAGGGTACCTCATCTGGTCAAATGTGTCATGTTTAGAAAAGTATGCCTGATAAATGAGTTTGCATAAGGTAACAATGTTTCCAAGAGAATTATTCATGTAATATAGGCAAGTAAAAATACAATGTTTCTGCTGAAAATCACACCAGACCAAAAGGAGCTCCCACCACCTTTTCCTTTGGCGTGGGCCATCTTGCTGCATTGTAGCATCTCATATTCTTCAAACTTTAAGGACCTTGTTGGCGAAATTCAACAGAACACTAATTCCTGATAAGAAGGACTCATTTCTGAAGTCAATCTAAAGTTGCGTCCTTGCATCTTTCCATTAAGGCCAGTGAAAGAAAAATAATCCCAATCAGAAATGGGTTTCAGCTAGCTAGATAACCATATGCATAGATGTGTGAAGTAACTACTGAAAATGTAGCTTCTGGGCATAATTGAAAGTCTGATGTCACAGTAGACATAGCACTGCGTGTACAGGGCAAGAATGCTTCCAACTGCATTAATACATAGAGGGAAAGATGGGAGAAGATAAAAAGGACTTTTTAAAAAAAGTTTTGTAATAAGCTGAATCATACAGAGAGGAATGGAAATGTAAGCTGCTGTGCTTATAGCCCTCCATAGTCCTATAGCACCTTATCCTTTATCCATGGTGTAGCTATATTGGATGGAAAATTCTCACGGTAGCCACATTCTCCAATGACAAGAAGAATAAGAGGAAAAAATGGAAATAAAGGCCTTGCTCGAACACAAGAATCACACCAATTTAAAGAGATGATGGTTTTCTCTGCCTAAACAAGGAAAAATGTGATCTGTTTAAGTTTCCATTGGGGATCTTGCACCAATTCAACTAACCTGACCAACTCATACCTTTGGATGACATGTAACTGTGTGTGGCTCAGGTCTGTCAGCTGTTTGTCTTTTAGATGGCCAAAACTCTTACTAATTTGACAGGAATTTTCCTTGAAGGAGAAATTGAGATACTCTGTGATGACCTTAGTGAAAAACCCTGTGTAGAATAGAGCCTCATGGACTACAGCATTTTGTCTTTTTTTAGCATTTATGCCCAATTTTTTTTCCTTAGATTTGTCTGAGTTTGAGATGTCATTAGATTGAGTAAACCTTTGGAGTGGGTGTGCAAAAGCTATTTCCCTACCCATAACTAATGTGGAATTTAATAATGTTACTATATTAATACAATCGGTTCTATGATGAAATCCATTGTTAAACTGCTTCTGACTTAATTGTCGCTATACTTTTTCTGTCATAATGAAGGATCAGCTTACCTCCCAAAAATACTTGTTTCCAACAAATACAGAATGGGTCATGCTCACCAGCTTCATTACCAATTGCTTGCTTACATCTGCATTCAAAATGCCCATGGGGTTTTCAAAACATATAAAATATGGGACAGTGGATAGCCAGAGGTTTTCTGCTCACATTAAAAAAAAAAAAAAGGGTAATCTTCTCTCCACAAATTTAAAGTTAGGAATATTTATTTATTTTTCTACATTGACTGCAAATTATTTCTAATTATTTCTTTTATTACATTTTAAAAGCTGATATGCAGTAGTCTGAAGGAAGAAGTAGTGTAGTGATTAAAATGTGTAAGTAAAATAAGGACATTACTGCTTTTGATGGGATTTGCTGTATATTCAGGGTTCAAAATGTTCATTCAGTAATCTGTCTTGTAATCAAATGTTCATTCAGTAATCTGTGTTGTAATCAAGGGAAAGCATTGCAAGATAGTTGCATTTCCCATATGGTTTCCTGAATCCCTTCTTCACTCTCTTAGTAAATTAGTAGAGTGGCAATATACACTTTGCTGATAAATTTCATCATCTTGATGTTTTCCTTAGTGTTTAAATAACATCAGAGTTTCAATGTGTGTAGTTTCTTAAATGGGTAGAATATATTATGGATGTTAATGTTGTTATGGCTGTGGTTATGCCACAGTGCTGATATGATTAAGCAAGAAGCTTCTCCTATGACTCTTGTATTTATTTACTTACTTACACTTAAAATAATAAATGATGCTTTCCCAGGACCTTAGGCACCATAACACATCATTAATATTATAATAAAAACTCAGCAGTATTAAACTAATCACTCAGTCCATCAGACTCCTACACAGATTCCTTCTCATGCTTTCCTTGTGGGAAGAAAACCCTCAACCCTGCCCCCAAACTAACAAAGTTTGAAGTCACCCAAATTAGAGGTAATTCAAAGTGTGGGAAGGACATAACCCTAGAAACCCGAACTTTTATAAAAATTACTTGCTACACAGTCCCCTGTTCTCTATGGTGAGGAATAGGGTGCGCTGGGATCCCAGTTGTCCACTGTGTAATACTTGCTTTATCCTTTGATTTAGTGACATGGGCCTTTTTCAGGACAGCTTGCTGAGCTAACTGGACCAATGATGCGGTCTGCTATGGCTCTGATTATCTGCTCATTTGTGAGCATCGACTGTAAGTAGATGTTTTGCTGGAGTGCATCTCTGGTGTTTCCTTATTATGTTTCAGACAGCCAGTGTGGAGATGGTAACATGCATCCTAAAACTTAGTACGTATTTGGGATAAACTTGTTATTTGGATTTCATTATACAATTCAGTCAAAAGGAAAGGATGAGTCATGTTGGAGGTGTTAAATCTCATCTATTAGTTATCTATATGACACTTCATGATTTTCTGAAAAGGTAGAAAAATGCAGTGAAAATTTAACAGAATTTCATATATAAATTTCGCAAATCCTTGGAAGACCTGCTAATGTGAGAAGAAAATGAAAGAATATTTGCATTGAATTTAGTGATCTATATATACAGGGACTTTTCCTCTTCATTCATTAATAAAAAAGTTTGGCATGGAAACTCAGTCTGTATTTTGTTGATTGTTTTAACTATCAACATTGTATCTTTATAGGGGGAAGCACAGGTAGCCTTACATCTGTTCAACATAAGCATCTTCTTGAATGACATTTATTGCTTTTATATGAGTCCATCAGCTTAGTTGAAATTACTTCACTATTTGCTGCATCAAAGAGAATTATACCATATATATGCAGGATATGCACGTAGTCTCATTTTTTCTTAATTTCATACCTTAATGAGCACTTGGCTAAAATAAGGGTAACATTTGTGTACTGATTTCCACAACCAAACCATTCTGATTATGATAGGACTTGTTGCATATATGTTGATTTTCACAGGAGAGGCTTTCTTCCACACTTACACCCATTTGCCAGTTAATTGTCTGAATCAGAGATGAGAAGAACAGGGAAATCTATAAAAACCACGACAGAACCACAATTAGATTTCAGTTGTGTTCCCTTAAGCTTGCCATCAGATTGCATTGTCCTGTGGGAACAATGTAAATAGCTGCAAACATGAAGAAGACAGGACAGAATGTCAGCTGCAGACAAGCAGGGTATTCATTAGGGATTGCCTCAAGTCTCACAAAACCTCCTGTCTTTTCTGAATAGCTTTTTGGACGTCATTCAGGTCAGGAGGGCAGCAGGGTGAGTTTTTAGTATCAGCCATATGAAAGAGGACTGGAGAAAATCCAGAAGGAAACGACGCTCTTCCTCTGAGTTTGCCTGGCCAAGTCCAGTCCCTCTTGACCCAAACAAGCAGGAAGCAGATTGAGGGAACCACAGGGTGGTGCTGACATTTCATTTCTGATACTTGCAGTATTTAATTCCTTTGGAGGCTGTCTTCTCTTAGCATTGGCTAAGTCAGAGCTGTTTTGTTAATCATAATCATCACTAATTTTCTTTCCTGCGGATAGCTGCATGGTGGTTTTGCTGCTGTCACTCCACAGTAATGAAATGTCATTGCAGGTGGTACAAAATGTGGCAAAGTTAAACAGTTGGGAACAAACGGTCTTCTCAGTTACAGCAGTTCGATGGCATGGATTAATTTGAGAGGAGATGCCTCCATTTTCTCAGGAAGGTTCCCTTTTGCTCATATTCAAAGCATATTGCATAAATGGTCTGTTAATTCTCATCAGCTTGGTCTTTCTGTGGAGGGTATGACAGAATTTGTTCCGTGCTTGGCTTATCATTTATTGCTAACATGCTCTTTGCTAGTCACTGAAACTCTCTTCAAAAGCAACCCAGTCTGCTGAGGCAGCCTGGGCCAGCTGCACTCTGAGAACTGGTGAGGGAATGCACTTTGCACCCCCACCTCTTCCCTACCTTATGCAAGCGAAGGGAGCACAGCAGGAGCTGTACCCTGAGTCAGAGCTACTTCCCAAATTATCTCCTTATGTGCTAGAGCCCATATCTGCACTGAGTTCAACAGCTCCTTTCAGTGCTTGGAGGGCAATTTCAGTTAACAGATGAATTCAAGGCAACCACAATCTGCTTGTGGAAAACTGGAGCCCAGAAAGAAAAAGACAAGCAAAAAAAAAAAGGAAAAAAACAAACCACCCAGAAGGGAGAAGAGGGGAAAATAAATAAATAAAAACTTTGTAATGAAGTTGCAATACAACAGTTATAGTCCTAATATTAATTCTCTCATCTCAAGTGATTTCCCAAGGTATTTAATTTCTGAAGGAGTCAGTCATGTGGCAGGCAATGTTTTAGGGGAGAAATTCACTACACTACTTTTATCATAGTCACCACAACCCAGAATTATTTCAAGTGAATTTCAAGTGCTGGTTCATCATAGCAGCTGTGGGAATAATATACCAGGGGATTCCATTTCCTCAGCAATATTGCTCAGTAGCTTCTGAGCAGAGAGAACAGGCTTCTAATGGTGCTGCAGAAGCCTCCTGGGCCATTTTATGGAGCCATTGCACTCAATCTGCGCTCAGTAAAATATTGTGCTCTTGCAAAGCAAATAAAACCAGGAAAAAGCTTATAGTAAGACAATATATCTTTTTTTCCCAATCTTCTATGCAGATCAATACGAACAGTTCAAGTTGATTGAATGTTGTAATTCTTTGCACAGTTCAGATCAAAACCATAAAAACTAATGCACTGAGTCACCCAATCTTGCTTTAAATGTAAAACTTTTTTCTCTTGTAATGCATTAATTAATCACACAATCTGGTGGTTAAGATAGGAACCATCATTTACATTCCCATTTACAGAATATGTGAGAGCTTGTTAGATAAGTTCACATCTGATAACTTTTTTGAAATTTCATTTTGATGGCAGAAAAGCTTGGCAGTCTACTTCCTATATGCTTACATCAGAGATTATAGCCTCCTTAGAAAATGTGTTCTGCACAATAGCTGGAGGTCTACATTATTGTAGAAGCACTATTGCATGTTCCACAGAGCCTAGTAAGTACAGAACCCTGTCTTTAAAATACTGGTGGGGGAAAAAAACAAAAAAGACATGGGTGTATTTGAGAAGTGTCCTGCTTCCTCAGAAAAGGTTCCATTAAAAATCTTAGTTAAAAGCCTCTATAAAAGCTTTCAGGAACAAATATGCCTTGTGTGGCCCCCTGAAGCCTGATGAAGCACCCGCCAGAGTGATTTGGAGCTCAGGGATGCACAAGCACCACAGTGGATGTTAATTGCCATCATGGCAAGGTCTCTGCCTCTCCTTTTTTTTTTTTTTCATGGTGAACATTTTATGGGCAGTGAACCACAGGAAATAACTGCTACTGATTATAATGAAAACACTGAAACCTCTTAAATTATGGTATCAGGCAGGAGCAGCACTGATGTAATTACTATGTTAATGATCAAGTAATATTTAAGTACTCCTGTGTGATTTTCTAGTATTTTTTAGTACTCATCTCTAATGTCCTGCAGAGGGTTTAAGAGCTGTTGCCATTCTCCTGCTGGGTTCCCATGCAGAGAGTTTGATAGCTGCAGCTAGCCCTGGTTAGGTCTCACAGTGGGGATCAGGACTCCTGTTGCTACACTGCTCTTCTTCTCGCGCATCGTGTTGAGGAGTTGCCCATAATCACCTCTAAGAGCCCGTTAGATCCCGCTGTAGGGGTCTAAAGAAGCACCAGCACTGTGATTAGGTTAGAGTTTTTATAGGAAACTGAAAGTCTCTTACTATTCCTTTCTCTGAGTCTTTTTATACTAAAGTCAAAGTTAGGAGACAAAAGGCAAGGAATCAGCAAGGTCACTTTTGCAAAGGAAACATGGAATACCCATAGCCATACTTCTGAACTTTTGCTATGCTACATGCTATTCTTGACACTTCTCATGCAAACTAGCAGCTGCTAATTTTTAATGTAGAGTATTAATGTATCTAGAAACTTCTTGGGGGAAGAAAATAGAATGCAGTTGTGATTTGAGTCTGACAGCTGATTCCCCACCACACCTGCCATAGAGCTGCCTTAACGTCAATTGCCCTTTACCCATCTGACAACTTTGAGCTGGAGGCTAATAATTATTTACTGGGAAAGCAAGTGTTATAATGATACTACTAAAAACTTCTAACTTTTTTATTCCAAGACATTGCTGAAAGTGGGAGGCTGCAGATTTTTTTTTTCTTCGTTCTGGGGGTTTTTTCTGCTTTTCAGTTTTTATTTATAGAAGCCCTCTCCAGGTCTAGTGATACAGTAATAGGATTGCAAATCCCAAGAGTGAATCTGCAATTAGATCACACATTAAGGAAGTTTACTTTTAAATTGATGTTGTAAAGTCCTAGACCTGCTTTTTTATTGTTTTATTTATTTATTTATGATTGCTGATGACCAGTGATGGATCCAGAACCTGTGTGCTAAGGTCACTAAGGCTGTTGGACCACAGTGATGGTAAGAACTTCCTGCACTGGTCACAACTTTTGTTATTGTTGGTCACTACCAATGCTTTTGCATTAGCTCCCCAGCATAGAAAATGATCCGTATATCCACTGTGCTATTATTTGACTGGAAAAATTAACCCTGAATTTTCCACATGTGATATTTAATCCTTTGTGTGTTTCTTTGTATTGTGACTATTCTACCTAGGAAAACTGCGTGAGTAAGAAATCTCGTGTGTTTGCAGCTGAGAGTGGTGCCTGTCACTTGAGGGTGGGGCTTGCTGCAGAGGTGGTGGTCCAGGGCTCCTCTCCCTGCCACCTATATGAATATCCCCCAAAACAAGTCCTGTTTCTCAAGGCTCGTGAAGGCATCCAAAGCTCAGCTTGCTGTGACTTGTCTCTACAAAGAGTGAAAGTAAGAGTGCTGTGACATATCATTGCTTTTCTGTTTAGAAGAAGCAACCTACAGCCCTACTAATGAACCTTGATACTTGGTAGAGCCTGATACCCTGATTCTGGTAGAGCAACAGAAACAGGGGACAAAATAGCAATCCTGCTACCATAGGAAAAAATAGATGGATGCAAGGGAGCATGGAGCAAAGTGAATCAAGGAGACAGTTTGTGAAAGAGGCAACAATCTCGGAGCTTTTGCAGTTTAGTCATTACACGAAGCTGACAGCGTGATGAGATCTTAAGGAACAAGCGAATAGCCTGTCCCTAGGCTGAGCAGTCCAGGGGGGTTTATGGCTAATTAACATTAACTGGAAGTACTCTTTGCAAGCTGCCCTGCAGCTCTTCTGCCCTCCTTCTCTGCCTGCAACTCTTCTGTCCCTGTTTGTACAACCACATCATGTACTGACCTTGGAGGCAGCCCAGTACACAACCTGAGCCCTGAACAAGGAGGACCAAGACCTCTTCCCCATGAGAAATAAGAAAGAGAAGGCAGAGAAGAAAACAAAGTGACAGGATTACAGTGTGAGTCAGAAAGATCAATAACATTACACCAATGTGAAAAAAGAAAGAAAGAAATAAAGAATCAATAATAATAATATGTAGACTTGAAGTTTAAGAGCAGAAAGAGGGTAACTGAGTGGTTTAGGGGCTTAGTGAGAAAAGAATCTAACAGGTTTCTTAATGCCTTGCATCTGTGAAAGACTGGAAACCTGTGCTTTAATAACTATCCTTGCTGAACTATTATGTGCCTAAGCCATAGGGCAGAGAACTTGTTCTGAGGCTGGGAACTGTCATTCAGACTTCTACTGTTCCTGCTCAAGTTCAGCAGATGAGCAGCTCCACCACTTCACACTTTCTTTGTAGTATAACTTTGCTGGGAGAGTACCTGGCTCGTAGCATCCGTATGTCTGTCTACAGCTCTGCCTCCTTTTATCCAAATTCCCTATGTGTCTTTGACCAACCAGAATTTTGCTAGACTTTTCACATGCTACATTACTCACCAAAGATACCTTCTCTTCACTTGTTCTCTTCACACGTGTCAGGTGTACAGAGCTTGGCAGGAATTTCTGAGGAGTGATATGCACTACTTATCTGCCCTCCGCAGACTGTTGGAATCACATGATGGAGAAATAAGTATCCTCAAAAAACAGGTGACAAAAACACCAAACCACAACCAAGATACTTGCGTTATTTTTTATAGGCAAGTAGAAGTAGTTTGAGGACAAATATTTGAAGATGCTAAATGGCAAGCTGAATTAGTTTTGCTGTAGGTGATGATAAGTATCTTTATTTCTCTGATAACAGACAACTATACGGACAACTACATTTAGTATTAATAGATGCTTTCTTTCCCCATAAATGCCAATTCAGCAATAGGATTTTTTCACTGCCTGTTTGGAAATGTGCCTCACTAATTTTGATTTTCAATCAGTAATCTCAGCCTGAGCATAGATGTAGGCATTCTGCACATGCAGAAATTCTTGAATCTTCTTGCTCCATTTTACAAGAAACAGTTCAATCCTTTACATTAAGCAAATTTTGTAAGGATTGTTTCAGTATTGAAAGGAGACCTGTTGCAAGTACTAATCTGAAAATGGAATTTTGCATTTTAACAACACTACAGGAAGTCCATAAGCTTATTTCAAATGATATTTTAATAACTGACACTTAAAGACTTTTAAAGCAACACTGTAATTAGATGTGTCTCTCTAAACCTTTCAGTTAAATAATTGCATGCTAATGTAAAGAAAACCAGCTTTTCACTAAAGAGTTTTTGCATTCATCAGCTGAGTTTAATGCACTTAATAAGCAGTTGTTATTCAAATAAACATTCAATAATGAGTCATTATAGCTATATTAAATTCTTAGGGCCAAGTGCTGCAGCTTGTACTCCTGCAAGTGGGCAAAGTTCCCATTGACTGAATGGGAGCTTTGACTGTATATGAATTGTAGGACTTATCTCAAAACTAGCTTGAAACACTAAAAAGGAAAAATTGCACTGTACTGGAACTAACTGAATTTGAAAACAGACATTTAATTTCTTACCTATTGCTTTTGCCTTAAGCCATATGTGTGCATTACATCTGCATATATTTCTTGCACAATTCATCATCTTCACAACAGCTAAAAAGGGGACACGTATTTCTAACTTAATAATATTCCAGAAAATGGTATTTAGATGCCTATTTAACATAAGTTCTTCTAAGAATCTTCATAGGAACTAAGATACCTCTGAAGATCTTGCTCACTATTCTTTGTTTTTCTAATACATTCTAGGTCTTGAATAAGAGCCACATTCTGGTCTAAAAAAAAGGATTTTAAAATCACTTTTGAATTGAAAGAAAATCTGTTAAAACCAGTGAAATACTGAGCTCGTTGATTTCAAAAAGACACTTTTGTAAAATTTGTCCTCTTAGAGGACACAGGAACCATTTCCAAAATAACATATTTTTCTTCATTTTACAGAAGTAAAATTAGCATCATGCCTTTTTTGGTGAACCAAAAATCTTTAAAACGGATGTTGATAGGGTGAAATAACTTAATTTCTAACATGAACTTAAATGGTCTTATGGATAAATATTGTCATTCAAAGTTCAAAGTTCATGCAAAGTTGTTCTGTAAAAAAACAGCAAATTTCTTTCATATTGTTGAAAAAGCATTGCTCTTTAATTATGAAAAGCTTTTTGAATTTGGAGACATGTCCAAACTAGCTGTAAACACTTCCACTGAAGTTTAACTACAGCATTTTAACATAGCTGAGAAAGTTATAATGACTAGACAAATATATATCAGTACTTGTATGGCATTCCAGTTAACAAAGTTCTGTACCAAAGGACTTCACTGGCCAGATGTGATATCTTTTTATTTAGTGTTTCATGTTGCATCTTTCTTCCATGAAATCTGTCTGTTACAGTCTCCCAAATACTTTTATCTGATCAGTATTAGATATAGGAGTTTTAATTTTTCTTCTTGTGTATAATTTTTGAGCCATTAAGATGGTGTTTAGGCATACTCTACATCACTTGTTAGCAACCATTAACTTTTCAGCTTTAAAGCACAAATACTATGCTTTCTGATAAAGTTGAAGTGACAAGAATATGCATGGATTTATTATCCTTGTAAGACTTGAAGTTAATAATCTGAATTTGAAAAAAGTACTCTGTCCCTTTTAAAGTTTAATACTTGTAGTTAAGAAAAATTTGGTATAGCAATAGTCCTTGAAATGTTCAAATGCTTTTGAGACTTGGTCCTTGAATTACCACTTTAAAAAAGGAATTACTCTTTGTCTTCAAATAATGTTGTTTGTGAGTTTAGGCTGCACAATCCACAAATGCCTCAGTGTGGATCCCAAGTGGAGTTTGTGCTTGTTATTTAAATTAGTGTTTTTGAGCTTGTTATGTAGAGTGGCATTTGAGCTCTCTCAGCCTAGAGCTCTACAAGGTGAATGACTTGCACAAGGACTCCATGGTGTTCTTTTCAATTTACCTTCAATCTCCCTCAAGCCTTAAAAAAAAATCAGTTTCACTATAACAGGAGTTTAGCCTTTAACATGCAAAGCTCACAAGCCTTAGTCTTCAAAAGGCCGATTTAACAGGAACAAGAAAAAAACCCACAACACAAACTTGTTGTGTTAGCCTGCAGGTGCACTGCATAGTTAGTGGAAATTCTTGATTGTCCCCAAATCTGACACTGGAAAATTGCACCTAAAAGAAGAAAAGGTTAGAGGTTGTTTAGCGTCAATGTATATATTTATATATGAGATCAAGTCATGTCATGATGTACTACATTCTAGGAATGCCTAATGATAGTGATTTGACTTTCTAACCATGAAAAGATTTGGAGGTCCCTTTCAGAAAAGAAAAGTGCCGACCACACTGAGTGGATGCAGAAAGGAGTGCGCTGTAAGATCTCCTGTGGGATTTGATTAGGTTCACTTAGTGAGGTTTTGAGAAATACTTGGCCTCTGGTCTCTAATAAAATAGTTAATAATAGCTTCCTTAAGGTGTGACATTAGTGGATCTCAATGCACTTCTTGAAGAAAGCATTTTGCATGTCCTCTGTTACATAGTGATGAGGAAACTGAGGCCTCAGAGCTGTAGCGTGCCCAAGGTTACACAGCATGTAAGGTCTGCTGTATTCTTGTCCAGCAGTTTCCTTGTCAGTCACCCTGTCTTAGTCAAATCCACTGCTTATTCTAATCATTACTGCTTCTTTTGTAAGGAAATAATGCTGGTGTTCCTTAAAAAAGGTGCTCTCAGTGTGCTGTAGTGCACTAAATACGGGCTTAAAAGCAACAGCTATTTCTAAAGTAATAGTAGTAGATGAAGACGGTAGTTCTCTCTAGTCATCTGGTCAAAACTCACAAGCTAGTGTTTTCACAATGAGTTTGTTAATATTAGGCATTGTAATTCAGAAATAATCTAAAAAAACAAGACAATGTAAATTAACTGTTCAAATGTGAATATATACCTACCTTTAGCCAACAGCTGTAGGACTTGCCATAGCATAATAGTGAGAGCAATAGCTAACTCTGGTTATGTAGTTTGCAAACTGTATTCAGTTGTGTGACTCAATATCATATAAGGTTTAAAATAATTTGAAGGAATTGCTAAAATCACATAAATATAATTAATAAAGTACTCCATTGATTCACCAAGGACAGTGGTGGCAAAATACACTACTGTCTTTGGTGAGAAGAATTGCTCTGTGGGACGATGATAGACCTAATTTCTCTATAATCTACTAATGCAGCTGATAATGTATCTCATGAGATTGTGTGGGTTAAGCTGAAGTTATTAGTGGAAGGGTTGACCTTGCATTAGGTATCAGTCAATATTTTCATTAGTTACATGACAGAAAATGAGAACATGTTATTGAAATTGCTAATGGTGTGAAGCTGTAAACCTTCATCAACACAAGAAATAAACATCAGGAGGATGAGGAATACACTTAGGAGGTTTTGTATTACGAGAAGCTGCTTCTTCCATCCTAGAGTAAGTTTACCAAAATGGTGGTCTCATTCAGGATCACTCAGTTTGGTGGTGTATTTGAGATTCATTGCAACAAGGTTCCAGAATCATAAATACCTAAGAAATCTTTGGCTTTAGTATTTTGAAGTACTAACCCATTTTAAAAGGTCATGATTGTAATGATCTCTGTGGATCTATAAGTACATGCTACCACTGTAAGAATTAGCATGTACTTCGTAGGAACCAGGGACAACACTACTAGCACACCACAGCAGTGAGTGAGGTTGAGCAGCTTATGGATTGCTTGACCAAGCAGTGTTTTGGCTAGTCAGACTTGGTGTATTTAGAGACATATTACACATTTAAGATAATACTAATCCATCCCAGCCTGCATTTTCTAAGTAGCATAAAAGCCTGCAACCTCACACAAAGCCTACTGAGTCGCTGTACATCTCAATCCTCCTTATGCTAACTCTAACCAGCAGACCCTCGTTCAACAAGAAGAGTAGGCTGTCCCTCTGCTCTCCTTTTTAAGGATACAAGACTAGTTAGGTTCAGGTCAAGCTGATTGCATTCCTGTGAGAGATCTCCATCTGGAAATCTGAAACCTCTTGCAGTTCTCTAATGGCTGCACCAACAGGCAAAATAATACCGTCTGTGTAAGAATTGTCTTATTAAAATAATTATGTTATAATTATACTATCAAAATTTAAAAATCATAAAAGGTTATCTAATAAACCTGATGTAGATCAACCATTGTACTCTGTCACATTCCCCTGTGCATACTGGGGCTGAATGTGATGCATGCAGAGTCAGAGAAAAATGGCTAGAGAAACATTTGGGTAGAATTACAAACTCGCATTAAAGAATCATGTGTTTGTGTGTTGTCAGAGTCTGAGCTTAAGGCCAGAGTTGATTAAAGGATTATCAGGCTTCTGCAAGAAAAGAGCAGAAAAGCACAGTTACCTGAAGTTTTCCACTCAAACCAATGCTTTGAAAATTTTCTGCATTATTTCTGGCAAGTTTTAAGTTACAACATCAGCCATGTCTACTATATTGAAAGGTCGGTAAGGGAACTAATAAAAGCCTGTTATTGATCAGCCATGTGCCTTGTAATAAGAATCTGCAATAATTTGAGTAGCAATAATAGTTTCTAAGAGAATTGCCAGATACATAATGCCAGTGATTTCTAGTATTTTCTGCTCCCTGTGGGAGGACAGATATATATTACTGGAATTTGCTGCATAATGATTCACAAGAAAGGCAGTTCATAGTCCCAAATCAATTCTTATCTGTCTTTTTAGGATCAAGACTATGTGATTAATCTTAAGAGTAGATATGAGTGTATGCTACTCCTACTCTTAAAAAAAAAATTACTAAAGCTGTTTAATATTATTTGTCCATGCTTTTATTCTTTCCCCTTCATATTCCCCTTCATATTTTATTCTTTCCTCTTTATGTTTAACACATGTTAAGTGTTATTCAGTTAATGAAATTTAAGAGGAGCTTCTGAAAGATAAATGGGTGTAGTTTACTATACGGAGCAGCTCAGTACAGCTATACCAATTTACAGGTAAAGGTCTGCTCTCACAGCTGGACAAATCTGGAGTAAACCAGCTTAAGTTGCTGAGGCTAATATCTCTTTATGCTGGGCTAACAGAACAAGACTTCAGTTCAACAATTGCTGATAGCCTGCAAATGAAATGGGGAGAGAAATGTGCAGTTGGTCAAAAGTGCACAAGACAGTTACTTAAAATAAACGCAGATCACAACTACCACTCATTGCCAAAAAAATCACCATCCTGCATTATATGTTCTGTTTCTTTCAAGAGAGTCCTCTTTTAAATAGATTTAGATTTCCATGTGATCCCGTATGCCTTCAAATGATGAAGAAATAAAGTAAAAATAGATAAGTTGTAAACTTAACTGTTAGATTGACTATGCTTGCACTGGCAGTGCTGATAAAAAGCCCGTATCTACAATGAAGCTAGTATATTAAATTAATGATCCAGCCACCGTACAGCAGTAGCAATGTATTTTAGTTACAGTATTTTTGATTGGCTGAATAAAATAGCTTATTTACTTGTAAATACTTTAATAGAGGCAAAAACATTCTAAATGACTCATATAATGATCTTTCTTAAGAAATGATGGGATATTTGCTTCTGAATCTATTCATGGAGAAAAATTAATACAGGTATGACAAGAATGAGTAAATTTACCAGCAAGATGATGGAATAAGATTCTAGTAAAACAATTAATATTCATAATAACGCTAATTTTCTTCTTTCAGAAGTATTCCTGAAATATATTATTTGTGGTGTATTTCACATTATGGATGTTTTTGTGGCTGATGCATAGACAAAATTCATTAACTTAACCTCCCAATGTGACCATAAAATGCATCTTTCCAAACTGGCATCCTAACCTTGATCTGTCTATTCCCTCATGTATTACACCCACTTGTTTATTGTACAATTAGTATACCTATCTGTATGGTATTTCCTCCAGTCAACTTATATTTTGCCAAGTAGAAATCACATTTTAATACCCCAGGTAAAAATTGTATGTAGAATTATATATATGTACATACATATTTTTATATATTTAAAAAAAGGGTTTAAATTAAAAGTTTCCACTGTAACTGAGAAGTTACATCACAGACAATACCCTGGCCCTCAAATGACAGTTCCCTCAGTGTCTCACAACTGGACAACTAAATAAATACATTAGAATGCATAATTTTTACTCTATTTTGCACAGTGCTTTTGCATAATTGCAGCCTCCACCCTTCCCAAAACCTCATGAGTGGGGCAATATGCACAAACTCCCACACTTCCCACTGAAAGTAGGATCATGCTATTTAAACATAGCCCATGCTGAAGGAGCCAGGGAACAGACCCAGTCGGTCCAGAGGGACCCAGAAAAGAATTCTGCAAAGCTGCATTTTCCTGCCCATAGGGATTAGAAACCTAAAACTGGACTCACTGTGGGGTGAGGAATCTTGGGATCGCCCCTGCAATATAGCTTGTGTGCTTTGGAAAGTGTTCTATTCTTTGACAAGAACCAGGAGATGGAGCTCCAGACTACGCAGCATAATTTCTTGGTGTCAGAGCAGTGAAACATGTTATTTCTGCACGGTTAAATGCTTCTTTCTTTTCAGCTCATCATTTACAGGATTTCTTTGAATTAGCTCTGTACTTATGGGAATTAAATGCTCCTTACTTCAAGCACTGTATTAACCCTGGGGAGCAATTGCTAATGTTTTCCTTTATGGATCTACAGCGTAAAGTAAAAAAAAAAAATCTGGTTAGAGAGAAATCAGAACAGACATTGATTTAGAATAGGTTTTTTAGATAATTCTGGTAGTATATGTTAACTAGAAATCTATCATCTTCACACAGTTTTAGTCTGAGTATATGGAAATGCTTGAAAAAGTAAAATTCCTTGGAAAATACCTGTGAAGATATACTATGAGGTACATCCCTACTAACTCCCTTTAGAAAAGGAAATCACAGAACTCTTTACATAAAAGCATAGTAGTTAGAAAAGGGAGAAGGAAACAACATTAATGTTCGCTATGATATAGTCTTATTATTCCTTCACCGGAGTTTCAAAAATGGCACATTTGGGGGGTTCTCATAATTTTAGTCCCTTTTTTCACAGGAGTGATTAAATATGAATTGATTTGTTTTCAAAGTAGTGAGATTTCTGTGCAGCTGTCTGAGAAATGCCCAGCTATGGAAGTCTAACCAGACGACTACTCTCATATGTGACCTGAGAACACCGTTCTAATAAATCCCTTTAAAAGTGAACCCTCCATGAAACAAAAATGGTTGAGTTCTGGTTCAGCCTCCCACCTCATGAGAAGCCTGATACGGCAATTAACCTTGTTTTTAACTGGTATTTAAGCTTAAAGCATATGCACATACTTTGATCTCTAATCAGGTTTTTGATACTAATCAGGGAGATTCTGTCCAATATCCCAGAGCTGCAGGTTTCTCAGAGAGTGTATTGCTATTAACATTTTCCCAGTAAAATGGTTACATGTTGAGAATAAAACTTTTAAAAGATATAAAGAGGCTTAAGAACATAATTCATGCTGACTTTTACTTTTCGTGTACCTGTGAATATCTTTCCATTAGATCGCATTAGTTTAAAGTGATTCTTTTCCCTCTGTGCTATGTAAGAGTAGAACAAATAGTAAAAACCAGATCTTGTATTTATGCTATTGTGCTTCAAAACTGTGATATTAGTTCTGGCAAGAATTTATTACAGAAGAGCTTTATGCTAGTCATAAACTTTTGACATAGGAAATATGTGAAAGGCCAATTATGGGCTGTTCAGAAATATCTCTGACGTTTTTAGAGCGCAATGTGAGAAGAGTTCACCTATTTAATTATGACTTTTTCAAATAGGGTGCTCCAACTCAATGGGAGTCACTGCACTTACTGTAGTAG
>NW_010539896.1:80053-97401 GCF_000687285.1 Phaethon lepturus
TTTTATGATGGGGAAGGGGAAAAAACATGGCTTCAGGCTGAAATGGTTATCAGTTTTTAGATCAATCACCCTTATGCAAGTTTTTCAATTGGTAGCAAGATATTAAGCTATTTACAACCAACATATATCACCTTGAATGGATTGTATGGAAGGAAGAAGGAAAAATGAGAATATACTCAACATAGACTATAGCACTTTTATTAAAAGTAAAAAATGGGGCAGCTATTAAGTAATTTACCTCAGACTGTCTCACCAAAGATTACAGCATGAAGACCTGCTGTAAACTTAGTATTTCTTTTTCATATTTTTTAAACTGGACTTGCCAATATCCAATCAAAATTTAATTTTCCTAAAACTGGTCCTCTGTCCTTATGGTCAGATCAGTTGCAAGTACAAAACCAGAGCAAACAAAACAATAATATCCTCATTCTTGAAATTCATAGAATGAACTAGCCATTTTGGCTCTCAGAATTATGAAAAGGAGCTTTATTTTGAAGATCACAAGCTGCCATCACATCCTTGTTACCATAGCATTCCCTGAAACACATTTTGGTTAAAATTTTCACATGTGCTATTGGATGACACTGTCACAAATTATCTACACTATTTTCCAGCCTAATAAATGAAATAAATGTTGCTACATAATAATAACAGTTGTTATTACACAGAAGCGTAAACTTGTAAGTAAAACAGTGACCCTGAATAGGCAGTGAATCTGCCAATGTATGGGGAGAGTCAAGACTCTGGAAAAACCCTTGAAGTGCCTCGAGATACCACCCTTTTGTTTCACAGACAAAGGTCACCATTAGGAGCTGCATTTTGCATGAGTTTTAAGAAATGCATGGGATTTTTTTTTTACTTGCTGGAAATTTCTAGCAGAAATTTTTTCCAACAAGACTTGCAAAGACAATCAATACAGAATTTACAACTGCAAGTGTTTGCTCTGGAAGGGCAAAGCTTACTGCAGCAATCTCATCATGAAAGAACAGAAATATGCTATATGACCTATACTGGTAAAAAGACCAGACAATTTCAAATCCCTAATATGAAGTTCTTAAAGCAGTGCATAATGAGTGAACATTCAAATATTACTTGAAGTAACCACTCAAGGCTGCAAACAAAAAGAGAGGGAAATATAGGAAAACTCACTCCAGATAGTTAATTCAGAGCCGTGCCTGTGGCCTGACACCAGAATAGGTACTGCTTTTGTATACTGATCTTCTGGTTCTGTTGCTGGATCGTTGCACCTGTGCAGAGCTCAGCTTCCTCTTCATACCAAATTATGAAACTTGACTCAACAAATGCCCCAAACAGTCAGAAAATCTTACTTTAAATGTGTGCAGAGATTCCCAAACTTTGTTCTATTGTGAGTAATCGGTCCAAGAAAGATGACTATTCCCAGTTCTGGCTATTAAGAGGTGGTCAAATTAATAAAACATTGCCATAATTACACTATTTCAGATACATTGTGCAGTCATGAACAGAAAAAAGCCTCTTCTGGTCTGCTGAATTGTAAATGCTCTGTATGTGAGACCAATCTCTGTATCAAAATGCAGTTAACAATGCAAACCTATGAGAATTCCTGTTTCAGTGTGATAACAGGATCACAGAAAGTGCTCTTGTTACTTCTAGAGAAGAGGGTGGGTATTTATAGAATATGCCTGGTAGCAATTTCTATAATTAATGTTGAAAAGTAGTTAGCATTGTAACTCCGTGTTTTCAATCACTCAAAACTTTATGAAACATCTCCCTTTTGTGCTGCAAATGTCATCCTGGATTTATGCCAACGTCAACATTTTAAAGTGTGAAGAAAAGTTCTTCCATGTTCTCAGGAAGAAGAGACTGAAAACACACGCTTGTGTGAGTGACTGTTTTATGCAGGTCTATGCTCCAAACATCTGTAGTATGAATGCTACAATTTACAAAGGACTGGACCACGCCCAAGGCTCATGACTTTGTTCTAGAAGAAACTGTTACTGATTTGTTAATATACATGAAGAATAGCATGTACTGAATGAGCATATGCTCAGGGGATTGATACAGGGGTTTTCTTTTCCCCACATTCCCCACAGGAAGGTTTGTTGGCTAAGGATGCACAGACAAAATTTAGAGTTAGATCTATGTTCAAGCTCGCAGCTTTCTTTTTTAACTAACACTAACAGTTGCCTTACATATCAATAGTCTTAGTTGCTTATATCTTATTAGCAGGATACATTGAGACTTAAAAAAAAAAAGGAGGCAAATTGTTCATATCTGGAAAGTGCAGTGCTCCCATACATACTTAAGTGTTGTCTCAAGTTATAGCAGAAAGAAAGAAAAAGATTTTTAGTGTGACTGTGGTTTTAATAAATACCTACAAAGTGTAGAATTTTTGACCTGTCTACAATGATAAATATGTTTGTTAAGCACTCAGTTTTTAAAGGTCGAGTAAGATTCTTTACATTTCTTGTAATTACAGTCTTTATTCTGCAAGGATGATAACATTTGGTTACCCTTAAAGTTAAGCCTTTTGTGGAATATAGCAAGATGAAAAAATTCCTCAGGAGTCTAAAGATACAGTTTAACCCACGATAAAAGGAAAAAAGTTTTGCTTAGCAGGCTGAGAGAACGTACATTCCTCCTTTTTTTTTTATTTTTGTAAACATTAAAAAGAATTTATTTTACCTATGCACATATCCACTTTCTTGTGAAAGTGAACAAAAAGAATCTGCAATGTGTGCTCCTTCCATGTTCAGTCACATCTTTGTCTTTTACACACTCAGCAAAGGTGAATGCCACAGTTTCATGGACATTTTAAGTGGTCTGCTAAGGCTTTTCTGCTCTGCTCAACCCTTCCCCTTCACTCCCAGCATCTGTGCCACCCAGCAAAATCCACTAAATGCTCTAGCTGAGAAAAGAAAAGGTAAACTTTAATATGGGCCACTCTCCTCACTTTGGTCTGCCGCTTTTAGAGCCCTTGGCTCTGCTGATCCACAGTTTATTGCTCTTTCTGAGTCCAGTTTCTCTCCAATGTATTTGCTCCTATCCATACCAGAAATGGAGAAGTAATACAACTTCAAAACTATTATCTTCCATCCTGTAGACTGGTACTTGAAAATCACAGAATCACAGAATCACTAGGTTGGAAAGGACCTTCAAGATCATCAAGTCCAACCATTAATCCAGCGCCACCATGTTCCCTAAACCATGTCTTGAAGCGCCACATCCACATGTTTTTTGAACACTTCCAGAGATGGCGACTCCACCACCTCCCTGGGCAGCCTGTTCCAATGCCTGACCACTCTCTCAGTGAGAAATTTTTCCTAATATCCAATCTAAACCTCCCCTGGCACAACTTGAGGCCATTTCCTCTTGTCCTATCACTAGTTACTTGGGAGAAGAGGCCAACACCCTCGTCGCCACAACCCCCTTTCAGGCAGTAGTAGAGAGCAATAAGGTCTCCCCTCAGCCTCCTCTTCTCCAGACTGAACAACTCCAGCTCCCTCAGCCGCTCCTCATAAGACTTGTGCTCCAGACCCCTCACCAGCTTCGTTGCCCTTCTCTGCACACGCTCCAGCACCTCAACATCCTTCTTGTAGCGAGGGGTCCAAAACTGAACACAGGATTCAAGCTGCGGCCTCACCAGTGCAGAGTACAGGGGCACGATCACTTCCCTACTCCTGCTGGCCACACTATTTCTGATACAGCAATGTCCACAGATTCCTGTTATTCTAGGAGCTTTACAAATAGAAGACAAGCACATATATAAAGGAGCCATAACCTTGGCTAATTATAAGATACAACAAACAGAAAAAACACCTTGACTAGCAGTAACTTTAGCTTGATTTTGCACAGAGAAGCTATGCATGTAGTGGCCACAAAAGGCAAATTCATCAGTACTTTGTGGTTGGGAATAGAAAAATAAAGCTTTGCTAACTCAAGGATGCTTAATATTTTAAGAGCTAGTTTCCATTTTCAATTCTTTTTAGGCAGCTCAGTGTCAAAAAGTAGCCAGATGCATGAATTTGTGGTAATTTAGAAAAGGTGCTTTAAAAAGCCCCACAGCGGATTAGGTACTGCCCTTCAGTAGAAGCGGATGAGTCAATTATTTTCTTACATGTCAGAGTACCTTATACAGAGCTGCTGCCTGCATTGCAGGTGACTAGACACCTTTGCAAATCAGATCACTTCTACAATTTTTATCTGACAGAATTTTCTTAAATAAACAGACATAAGACCAGCAGTCTCTGTATTTTACCCCCCTCCTTTTTTTTTTTTTCCCCAATTTAAAATCTTTTACCTAGTTCTCAAAATAATTTTCTAGTGGTCAACTCAGTTGCTCAAGTTGTATCTTAAAGTTACCTAATTCCCTGTGCAGCTGTCTGTACTTAGACACTGGGGTCCTTCAGCTAAGTCTGAGACTTGCAAGTCTGAGATCTACTATTTTACAACAACAATGATGCCTCAGAACAAAATTTTCTCCTCTTGATTTTGTCTTATTGATATTGGTTATGGTTTCTGATAGTTTTCATCTTCTAAGGCTCCACAGGTATCTCCTAATGATCTTTAGGATTGGTACATTTAGCCCAGGAGAACTGGACAGGAGTCCTCTTGAGCCCACAGTGCAGGTTTTTGCTTGGATAAACCAATTTCCAAGTGAAGCAAAACTCAATTCCTTGTCCTAATAAAAGGTGTGAGTGGAAACCTGGCCAAATCATAAGAACATAACCTCAGAACTAAATAGTGGATCCAACAGGCCACTTGCTCAATAACCTATTGCCAGTCTCCAGGCAAAGAAAGACTTCTTTGGCAACATCAGGAAACTCTTAAAAGTCAGAACAACAGAGCTTCAGAAAGTGCTTTTTCCTGTAAACTATACAGCATATCCCTAATGATAGGAAATATGACTCTGTGGAATTAAATGACAATGCTCAAGATGATTACATGTCAGCTGTTTCAGATTGATTTTAGCCAGAGGTTAAGCCAAAGGCTAAACTTGTCTCTACTGAGCAAGAGGCCATGTGCATAAGGCTCACATTTTAAGTGTCTAATTACTGTGGTTAGATCAGGTTGAACACTGGACTCTATGTGTGTTGGCTTTCTCTGACAGCTGTGAGAGAGTGCTAGTGTTAAATTATCCCTTTTAAAATCCTTTTATGGTTATTGATCAGCATTAGTTCAAGAACCTTTCAGGGAGTACTCAAGAGGTTGCATAAGTAAGTGATAAAAAAACACAAGAAGTAGCCTGACGTGGGTTAGCATCAGCTATTCAGTGGGCTAAATCCTGATGCCAGTATACAAATTTGATAACAGTTCATTGCAATACTGAAAGTAGTGGCCATTTGGAACATGGAGCTTCTGAACTGACGAAGGGTTGAACTCAGTAACTGTGTCTTCACACGTCTTCAACCCAGCTTGAGAATGTTGGCTAATATATGCAAACTTGTAAACCTTTCTATTGCTTGAGGACAGTGGTGGTGTTATTATTTGATATACCATTAAGTGATTGCCTGATGGTTCTTCAGTAGGAAGTTTGACCTTTTTCTATTTTTCCTTGCTACCATCAGTAAATGATGCCCAGCAGAACTCTAAAAGCTTCAACCCTTTATTTTCTCCTAGTGAATAAGCTACTTTATTAGAATGATACTACTTAGACATAGAGTTTACACATAGAAGTAAAATGGCATTTGGGCGATAATAATGGCTTTTCAAGATATCCTTCTTCAATGAATTCATTTATTTTTATTCTTTCAATTATATGCACAAGACAGGAGATTGTCAGATTGTCATCACCTTTAATATAAGAGTATAAAACATTGGAGATACCCTTATAATGGTGGTACTCACTTCCAAATAGTGATAATGGTTTGCTGTTGATATGGTGGTCATGCCAAAAGACTTGCTTTCAAGACCCAAGTCATGCTTCCAACACTATGCTCTGTTACTCAGTGGTAGACTTAGTCTAGCTACCTCAGTGGAGGGGGCTGGACTTTCATGAGAAAAAATTGCAGGTTTGAGGCCTCCCAAGAACTGATAGAGTTTTATCTTTTTGACTAGACTCAATTCCATGATACTGAGTTACAAATTTTGTATAAAGCGTGGTGATGCCACCTGCCAAACAAAATTTCTCTTTTTAATAATTCTAGAAAATAAACCTCACTTTAAGGAGCAGTGAGGTTTCTCCTCTGCAGCTCCATGTTCAGTGGAGGCTGTTTCTTGACAGGTTCAGTATGATGACTTCCAGTTGTTCAAAAGTATGTCTCCTGCCATCATTGTACATGGCTTATTGAGTTTTATAAAAATGGTTTGCAAGTGATTTGTGAGGGACATACGCATTATAGCTTGCACTTCACATGCATTTCCAAATTAATTTATCTCATATGAGTGTTTTCTAAAAGTCAAGAACTAAAAATATAACTAGGAGTAGTTTTCAGAATTCTACTACTACAAGTTCTGCTACAGGGAAATGGACAAAATAAATTTTAAATGCTTCTTCATTGCCAATAGTTCCCATTGATCCAATTATAACTTCTTTACCTATCATTACACAAGACTGATTTAGAGATACCTGTCCAGACTGATCTGAGAAGAAATGCATTAAAAAAATTACGTTATTACAATATATACATAATGCATTAAAGTCATGACAGCAGCCTGACAGAAACCCGCAAAATCAAAGACTTCAGGAGGGGTGGTTGAAATGCCATTTTAACACACCCAACAGCGAGATTACAGCTTTCATAGAAGATGAAATTACATGCTTTCTTGAGACTCCCTAATAAAGAACCATTCAGGCACATGGTAATGGTTTCAAAATTATATGATATTTTAATCCTTTGCATTTGTCTTTGTATTATGCAAGTTAGATTTCTATCAACATTTCAATACCCTATCTTAGTCAAATTAATATCTTTTCATTACTTTTTTCATAGGAGTAGCAGTATTTGGTATAAACTGTCTCAGTTCTAGATACCCTTCTTGTTCTCTGGGGAAACTAATGGGATTTTTGTTTAAGCTTTGGTTCTAGATCAGCACTGAAGTATCTTTAGATACATTATCAAAAGACTTTGAAAATCAGCTTTTAAAAACTAAAGTCAGCTGAATGACTGTTGGTAACAGTACAAAATCCTAATTACTCCAGACAGTGGTGGAAGGTGTAGATTTTTGGGACAACTCTGACTGGGACAACTCCACCCTCATTTATAATTGTTGATTGTCTTATTAAAACTTCATAGGCCTGTATTTCATACTAATTATTAATGTGATGGAAAAAAATAATCAGTATTGCACTTGTGCATAAAAATAGATATAGTAAAACAACTGACACCAACTAATCACTCAAGGTGTGCATTGAAGCAAAGCTGACTTACATCTCAGTGTTACCATACATAATGCGATTGGAAATAGATGAGATCTATCACTTTCTTTGGTGCGGTTAGAAGTGAAAATGGTCGCAGTACTAACGTGCATGTAGAGCTCCCAGTACAAGGCTTTCAAATAGAAATGACTATCTAATTCCTCTAAATACAAGAACAATCCGATGTTATATGGGCCTCTGCACCAATGACTTTATTCAAAACTTCTCAGGTTCTTCTCTCAGAAGTAGTGTCTCCAGCTATAAAACCTGTGGAAAGTTTAGCAATTGCAGCAGGAGTACTATACAGTACTCAGCACAAGCAATCTTACCCCTTGATGAACTAAGAAGTTTTTACTGTCAGAGCAACAGTGAAGGTTTAATACAGTGGATGAATTGAGAGAGATGAGTATTAAATATATAGGACAAATCTAAGCATTTACATTTTTCTGTAATGCATTTTTTATGTTCATAACCCTTTGCATTGTACGATATTTACTCTCTGAACTAAGAACTTCTGTGTGTCAGAGTAAATGTGAGGGATAAGGTGAAAGTCTAATAAATAGAGTAGATGAGCTGAAAGATATGAGTATTAAACATCAAGGACAAAGCAAAGCATTTACATTTTGCACTAAAACCTTTTTTATATTCAGTCTATTTCACCACTCTTCTTATTCTATCTTTTGGTAAACTATCCAGGCAGTCAATTGTCAGTGGATGTCTGAAAGTTTATAAAAACTATAAAAGAAGTAAACCCTATTTTTTATAATTAAACAGACATGCTAAAAAACTATTTTGAGGTGAAACAGGTTCCAGGCTCATCTGGAGCCATTTTTCTGGTATAGATACAGGTGGGCCTCAGCTCTGATCTGGCGTATGTTATCTACACAGTAGATCTAAGTTGTAGTTTAAGAGGTGCTAACCCCTTCCCATGTGCCCTATTACTAAATAGGAACCTCAATAAAAGATTCCATTTTTAAGATCATCACCGTGCAACTTTAAGAAAGCACAGAAAATCAGCTCCTTCCTTATACCTTGCAGGCCAGGACAAATGGAGGTTTGGTTGAGTCCTTTGACCATTCCAGCATGTTGTCTGTGAAAAACTGGCCTAGACCCTTTGCCATTGTCACTGGAAGTCAAACACATTATGTGGTAGCTGTGCAACACAGTTATTTCTGCCTAATAGGCTGGTCAGAGATGGCAGTTGCTGCTTTCCAGGGAGGATGCCACATTCTGATAATACTCAGTTACATCCAGTGGTAGTTTATAGGAAAAATAGCCTTATGCACCTCAGAGGCTACATCTATATTTCCGTGTTAGCATAGGTCTCAAATGCACTTCTCCTGGTGGCCCATAAAAATTACCATAAAAATATCCCATTCTTTGGCTTTTGTTCTAGATGAAAAAGGCTCCAGATAGGGAAACTCAGGTTCAGGATTTCATGCTCTCCTCTGAGGGTGGATGCAACTGGCTTGCACAATTTGACACTGAAAACTTGAGCTTTGTCTTGGACATCGTTACTGAAGGCAGTGTGAATGCAGAAACACTTGTGAAAAAATCATGCTTGGCTTGAATTCAGGCATGGTTCAGAATGATGCATTTGAATTTTAAAAAGTTTTCTTAACACTCACTAACTGCAGAGATTTTGTTGTGTCTCCCCAAACCAAGACACTGTGCTGCTAAAACATACTCAGTTCTTGAGGACTGGTTCAGCATAGGAGCAGCACGGACTATGAAGGACTATAGTTTAAAATAACTGCTGATGAAGAAACTACTGTGGGAAACTTGCCAGGCTTATAAAGGAAAAAGATACTATAGCAAAATATAAAACCAGATAAATAACAAATTGCAACTTTGTCTGGAGCGGTGGGCTGTACTAGTATTTACGGTTTTGAAAGGTTTTATGGAGAAAATGCTTTATTTTTTATGTTTTGAAATACATAGCAACATAAAAATGTAATGGTTGGCTTAACCTATAAAGAGTTTTCTAATCAGTAAGTTCCTGACAGAAGGTGGAATTTGTATCTCAGTGCAGAATTTTTTTTTTTTCTTTTCCTTTCAATTTTCGAAGTCCAGGATGCCTTGAAGTTGCTTGACATTATAGGATAAATTTTCAAAGCTCCATGCAGCAGAGATGCCAACACGAAAAACATCAAGCAAACACTGAGTTATGTTTGTGCATCTCCTGTGTTGTGTTTTGATAATTTCTCCCATATATCTGCATAAAGATAGGGTTTGCAAATAGAGTGAAATTATAGATTGAGCTGGTTATTTTCCTTCTTCCATGTTACGTGGAAATTAATAAAGTAATTAAATGTTACATTTACTGTTCATTGAATTACTTGGTTGTTTGGTTATTATTAGTGTGATTACAAAGTGACATAAACAACCGTGTGGCTCAAATGAGCAATTATGTCCAATATATGCTGAGCTGACACGCATGGAACATATTTCGCTGATTTTGCAGGCAATTAATAAATGCTCATGCAAAGTGGTTTGTGCAAAGAGCTGTAAATAATGCAACAGAGTCCATTTTTTGTTCAGCTTGCGCTTGTGCTTGCACTGAAGCACACTGCTAGTGAAGCCAAACAATTTAACTTGTTCATTGCAAAATGTAATTTAAGTGAAAGATGAAGGCAGTTCTGCTTACTAGTAGATTACTGACTTGCTATTTTCTCTCTCCTGCTGGGACACCTGTATATAATGTCACACTGTACTAAGAAAGTGTTAATACTGGACTGCTGGAGATTTTGAAGATTTACGTGATTCTGGCATTTGGTCCCTATTTCTCTCGTAATGTTGCCATGATTCTGACAAAGAGAAGTTATCTGTGTTTGCACATGGAAACATTCACGTTATTCTTTCCTACTCTGCTGTCTTTTTACTGTAAAATAAGACTATGTGTGAGCGGCCCTACTGTCTCCTTGCGCTGATTATGAGAGGCAGTGTTCTTGTATTTCCTGAAATAACTTTTGAAAAGACAGCAGTTGTTCATCAAAAATTAATGAAGTCATGACTCACAAGGTTGAACCACAGCTACCCCATAAACCATAGCTACGTAGTATTTTGTAAGAGAGGTCAGCCACAACTAAACACTTCTATACCAGTCATCTGGCATGTTACATCATTGCAAGGAACAAATAAACACTCATACATCTTCTTTACGCATCTGACAGTGAATATCGAGACTATCTCAACTCTGCTCCTTTTCTTTAACTGCACTGGCATTAAGCTTGATTTTGCTAGCTAGGATTGCATATTGAAGAGCTACTGTAGGTAGCAAAGGTGTCAGGAGGACACATTGCCTTCTTTTGTGGTCACTCTAATTACACAGAGTAAAATGGGCCATCCTGATACTTCACTCCTTTTCCTTCTCCTTCTCCTTTTGCTTCTGCTTTTCCTTCCTACATCTGTTCTGCACCATGCTGAAGTTTAACACTTTTCACTGCAGTGAAGAATTTAGCAGTTTAAGGCTGTGTATAATCCATTCATATGTCTCAACACACTAGTTGTTCTCACCAGGCTGGTAGGGGGATGAAGAGCAGCATAAAACTGGGATCATATGTGTATACTACAGTTACATTTTCTTCCTAAAAACTCTGGAACCTTTGGGATCAACTGACCTTGAAGAAAAATCTTCCACCAGTGCCACAGCACAGTAAGTTTGCTTCCCTCTAGGCTGATGACTTCAGCTATGTTTTCTGCATTGGGTCAGTAATGCCTATAAATCTTGCACGTTTTGCTGCTAGTGCACGTCCAGGTGCTACTGCAACTTTTGGTGTCACTTTAGTTATTGCTGTTACTTTGGTCCCTTTGGCATTTTGAGTTATTTCCTGAAGAACTTGAGAAGACTGATTTATGAAGGTTCTTGGCTTATGCAGAGAAACAGAAAAGAAAGAAGGGGTGGAAGAAACTGGGTTACATGGCCCAGATAGCTCTCTATCTGAAAAGAGTCAGTGTGATTCCAGGAAAAACACCCTGTCCCAAGTCTTCCTTGTTAATGTGAATTAAACCACAGTTCATAAATTGCCAGGATCTTCATTGTACTTTAATCAGCATAATTCTGTAGCTTTTTAGGATGATAAAGCTGCTGCTTCTGCTATATGCCTCCTGAACCCTGCCAGAGTTTCCATCTGCAACACCATCGTAACTGAGCAGATAATCAACAGTGTAATGTGGTGTGTTGTTCCCACTAATATTAGTGGTATTTACCATATGTAGCGGTCCTGACCGGGAGGCCATCGTACATGGAGGAGTCAGTGAGCCACAACAGAGCTAACACGAGTGGACCTTGGCCTGTGCTGTGCAGCGCTGTGCGGCCCGCACAGCGTGACCGCAGCCCTGTGTGGTGCTGCACAAATCTCTCGGCCGCAAGTTAAACCCAGCCAATTCATTGTAACGGAGAAGCCTGTGCCAGGTCCCACTGGGTACCGCGATTGCCCCACCTGCGTGGCCTTGTCTTTATCTAGGAGTGCAGCAAGAAGGCGTCATGTGAACATCCTGTCTGTTTGACAGCGGGAATGATGAATAGAGTTGTTTCCTTGTAAGAAAATCACGTAAGTCAAAAGACTGAAACGGGAGGAATCTCTTCTATGGACAGAGTGTGCTGCACGTTAACTAGAGGCCCTTTTGATGCTACACCACTCGGGGTTCCTACCCTCAAAAGGGGGTTGTGGCGACGAGGGTGTTGGTCTCTTCTCCCAAGTAACTAGTGATAGGACAAGAGGAAGTGGCCTCAAGTTGCGCCAGGGGAGGGTTAGATTGGATATTAGGAAAAATTCCTTCACTGAGAGGGTGGTCAGGCATTGGAACAGGCTGCCCAGGGAGGTGGTGGAGTTGCCATCTCTGGAAGTGTTCAAAAAACGTGTGGATGTGGCGCTTCAGGACATGGTTTAGGGGACATGGTGGCGCTGGATTAATGGTTGGACTTGATGATCTTGAAGGTCCTTTCCAACCTAGTGATTCTGTGATTCTGTGTGATTCTGTGATTATCTATGCTAATATCTTCTTATAATATTAGCTCTAGCAAATAGCACTGTGAATTGTATTTTACAAAGCCTGAGTGGCTTTCTTACTGCAATTGTATCGGACCAGCACCTCCTGGTGCAAAACACCCTCACACTGCAGGATCAAGAGCAAGAAAATGGTGTTCGAAGAGATAACATGAATATCACATATAGTCTTGTATGAACTACTAATCTGCACCATGACTTGGCACAATAAACCCTGGGTGAAGATATGCCCTGTGTATTATCAATAGCTACAAGTGAACAAGCATAATGGACCAAGCCAGGTTTTATTGAGTCCTGATTCATTAAGAGGCAGAGAGGCAGATAGGCTAAAGCAAGGAAGTAGGATAAGCCATGACGGATGTAATGCTCAAATTTAATGCCAGGAAGCAGCTTCTGCAAAGATGAAAAGACAACATTCATCCTGACATTTCTCATGCTTTCTGGATTTATTTTTTTTTTTTAATATAGTGGCAACTTGTGCTATGGTCAATGGATGGTCTGAGCAGAAAATGGATGGTCTGAGCAGAAAGGCTCTAATAGAAAGGGCCTCTGCTAAATGCCCTGTTCTGCCCTGGTGGGTATACACAATGTGGCATTGTATTAAACCCTCACAAAGTACTATTGCCCTCCTAGGTTCATCGCTTTTCTTGCAGGCTTGTAAAATGGTATGCACACTAACAGTACTTGAACAATACAATCGTGCTGCTTATTACAGTAGTTATGTAAAGTAGTTTGCAGTCAAGCAATTAGACCAGGGCTGTGGACCAGATTTAAAGAATCAGTTTTGTCTCTGAATACTGAGGGGGACAGAGGAGAAACTTGTGAAGATGAAATCTAGTGTTAAACTAATACTAACCCAGTTTCTGGGTTTGTTTTCTAATTGCCAAGTTCTTATTTGTAAAATGCTTAGAAAAGCAGGAACAAAATTCAGTGTTTGCTCTTCTTTCACCCCCTGCCTTGTTTTATTTTCTCAGCACTATGGTGTGACACTTCCTGTCTGATGGCCAAAGACAGGGATGTAAAACCTCAGCTGTTTCAAACACAGCAACTACATCACAGGTAAAGTCTTTCAGCATTTTGGTGATATTTGTGTGAACACTTTCCTTAGCTCTTTTTCATACACCCTGACAAAGTAGTCCCTTGCACTCTTACAGTTTCACATGCCTTATTCTGAAGATCAGCCCTGTAGACCTTTACCTGCCATCCTGGGTGAGCTTTCCTTTTAAGTGGTCTCTATATCTTTTTCTGTTACAGTTTTTCTGTTACTGAGAGTTATTATTCTCCTCATTTTACTGAGATACTTGCAAATATCGTGCCCCTTTGGTGGGCTAGTAGAAAAGCAGGGCTTAACATGTGCTTTGGACACTGACCACATCTCTCTCTGGATACCTTTTTTAAAAAAAATGATGGTAAACAGGTATGGAAAGGTCAGAGGATACAATTGTCAGTGGTGTGATGATGTCACTTCATGATTTTTTTAGTAGATAAAACAATATGGTGTCACCTTTAGATGGTTCTTTGATATACTAAACACCATCTTTCGCTATTAACTTCTGTGGGAACAAAGTGCACTCAGTATAATGTAGGTTTGGCATTGGAGTCAATGGGAATTATTTTTTTGACCTTAGTTTGCTCTGGACCAGGTCCATGGTGTCCAGCAGTGAATTTACAGTGCCATCTAAGCCCTGCAGAGTATGCATGAGTCATCTCCATGGTACTGAGGCAATCTCAGTAAATAAGAAGAGACAGCTTCCTTCTCAACAGGTGAACCAAATCCCCAAAGTAATTTTTTTTTTTTTCTCCCAAGGAAGCAAAAGGTTAATTTGAAGTGCTCATGGCCTTCCATGAATCAAATGAAGTAATTCCATGCCTGAGTTTTAAAAGCATCCGTAAATTAGAAGGGTGTAGTGTGCAGATCAAAAAGAGGGTTATCAAAGATTAATAAAAAAAAGAGAGAGAGAGGGAGACTCTGCTAGAAACTCTCTCATAACTCCAACTAACCTGGAGAGTACAATTCACCTATTTGGGGTCCGGTTAGCACACGTTGTACCGTAAACCCCAGGGCAACAATACAATAATATCAGAAAGGAGATTAAAAACCAGATATTTTGAGAATGTGGATAATAAAGTCTGTGAAAAGTAAAATGGGGAATGACTTGAATATAGAGGAATATGTGGCGAAAAAAAGTAAAAATCTAAGAAAAAAACCTCTCAGTTATTTTATCCCATTTGAACCCTTGTTATTTTTTAATGCCAGCTCTATCTGAAAGGCAAGTCATATAATGAAAATAAGTGCCAGTGGAACAACGGGATTTTTCTGGAAAAGGTATTCATTAGGTGGAATGAAAAACTGATTTCTCAGAAAAAAATCTGGTCATGCAAAGGAAAAAGCTTTGTGAAACCAACTCATTTTGCATTTTCACATGGTGCTGGGATTTTCCCCAGGCTATGTTAAATCGCCATGCATATGCGGGGATTGTTTATGCCTCCTTATTTTTAGCTATTAACTAATGTCCTCTACACCCCCCTATGCTTAGTATTAAACAGTGTGAAGTAGTTCATACCATACCATCCAGGGGGCTGGACGGTATTTAGGAGCTAGTGTGTAAAGCAAACAATGAATAGTGCCCTCTCAGAATGGAGATGTTACAACAGTCCCCAGACTGACAAGGCTTTAATCTTGCAAATTCTTGCATATGCCTTGTTTGGCCCACTTGAGCAGAAGCCATGTTGTCTCATCAAGGTGGAGTCTTTCAGCCGTAATGAAAAAACAAAACAAAGCCACAATTATTCTATTGAAATATTGCATTTCAATTACATTGCTTACTTGCCTCTGGTGAAATTATTATTGAACTGAGCAATATTTGGGAGCTCATGTTTTGCACAGCAGTCTGTGTTGCCAAGCAGCAGTTGGAAGAGCAGAAGATGGAGCAGGAAACCAAAAGACTATGTAAAAGCAATTGTAAAACACTGTAGAAAGGTGAGAGAAATGTGATACCTAACTCATTGTTTTTTCATGGATAATTATTTATGATTGAAAAGTGTAGGGAGAAAACATTAACATTTGAGTTGGAACAAGCAGATCAAAACTTGCATCTCACAGTGCCTGTAAAAGTGCCGACCTGCCAAGACTCCAGCTGCATCAGGGTCCTGGACAGATTGGGGGAGTGTCAGCAGCACTTAGCCCTCAGCTGCTATGCATAATGCCATGCCCAGGTGGAGCGGCTGTGTGCTAAACATGAAATGTCTGTATTTCACATCACCACAAATAGGAGCAGAACAGTTTCATAGGAGAGGGAATAGGTAGCAAGAGGAACAAAACACACTGCAAAGTTCTGCATATTTCATGCAGTCTCATTTTCAGTGCAAGTCCCAGTACATAATGCTGTAGTGTATCATCTTACTGAGACTTTGGCTGCAACGTGGGTACATGGTCTGTTTTGTCACATACAGCAAATGTTTTTTCAAGGGTTTGATCTTAGCAAGCAGATAAAGGCCTTGATCTCATGAAGAGTTTTGTGTTTAAGCTCTCACTGCTGGTACTCACCAGCAGCAGGAACTTGTAGTCTGTGTGTACCTGCAACACTGCAAGGCCCTGACCCATTTTTCCCTTTTATTCCAGCTTAGCTGAGCTCTACTGATTTGTCTGCTCCTCTGGGGCCAAAGCCTATCTGTCTATCTCATGTTACTTAATTTCTCTAGAAAAGTAGATGGGCAGTATTTTAAATGCTGTGCAGGACCCCTGTCTGTGTAGCCTGCCCCAAGCATTGTGTATAGGGCAAGCCAGCCAATAACCTGGTTCTGCATGTTTATCAGTAGGGAGATTAGTCCCCCTAATAATGTTGACATTTTTTGGCAAAGGTTTCAAGGGATGCATTCAAGTCAGCAAATCTCCAGCCTAGTAGTTTTGCTTTATTTTCAGTGTATCTCCTAACTTAACCACAGATGAAAATGATTCCATGATCCTTATTGTCCATTACTGGAAGTTCTTTCCGTGACCAAGAGAAGGATGACTTCTCCCTCCTTCAAATCTATTAGTAAAGATCTGATGTAGTGTCTGTGCAAATATGACTGAAGTGTCCTCTTGCCTAAATGAGCACTGGAGTGGATCCTGAAAGGAGCGCTAATCTCATCTCAGACAGTAGTCTGTTTAGGCATCTTTGTTTTCTGTTGAGCTTGCCTGCAAACTGCTGGAAAACCTGGACTGTTTAGTTTAACAGTCACAATCGTGCAGATGGAAGACATGTTGGTGAGTCATCAACTTGATTAGTGAGTATGTTCAGAATGTTTCCCTCTAATATGATGCTAATTTATTGCTGAAGTATCATATTTGATTGTTTGATGTGTCAATAATTAAAAATAGTGATTTGAATAAGAGACCCAGTGGTTCAATTAGAAAACTGTATTAGTAGCTGGGGGAAATATAAATATAATGCAGCACAATGAAGTTAACAGGTTATTAATTTTTTAAGATGCAGTTGATTGTCATTCAGCTGTCCAAAGCATGGTAAATAAAAAATCAAAACAATTGTCCCTCATTATTATTATCAAATTAAATTGAAGTCTAAAACAACTTTCTTCTGAACATGGCTATTCTAAAAGCCTTGAAAACTGCTGTATTTCAGCATTCCCATTCATGTTCTTCAGCTTCTAGACAATTTTTCATTTCAGAAAACAACCAAAAACTGAAACATAAACCACTATCAACTTTGTGGTTTAGGAAAAAGCCATTTCAAAGCTTTATATCTACATTAATCATGAGCCGTCAGTTAAATAGCTACATAGGCCAACTCTAAATACACTGAGATTTCACTGCTGGTGTTTTGAATCTGCAGTTAAATCACCCTTCACTATGATTCTATAAGCCAACAAATATTACTCCTATTTTCTGCAGTAAGTCATGTTCCTAATTTCTTCTGAGCCTGCACTGAAGTTATGTCCAGCATGGTATTAGAGGTCATGCTGTTACAGTCCAGATGTCAGAGCATGAAACAATTCCTGCT